>NC_065449.1:185264034-185567065 GCF_917563875.1 Diabrotica virgifera virgifera | reverse complement strand
GTATGAATATTCGAGGTATGTTCAGTATGATGATTTAAATGAAAGAGATATATTAAATAGAAGACAATAAAAGAGGGTAATAAAAGAGAGCGCCAACCGATTTTTAAAGGGGAAAATGGGTAAACCAATTAGAAGAAGATAATTATTAATAAAATATTAAAGGAAATAAGGTAAAATAATTATTTAAAAATAAAATATCAAAGACGTGACGTTTGTAACGTTACAATAAAAAGAAATTTAAGTAAGAAATGTGAAGATACATAAGTAAAGAAGAAATAATCTGATGATTAACATTACTGAAGATTATCTGATTTCGTGAATAACAACAAAAATATATCTAATATAAAACGTTGCACTGTACATTCTATAAATAGATACTGAGTATATTAAATAGCACGACATGAATCAAAATGTAACGAAAGCGCAGCAGACAAAAGCGAGTGAGACACATCAGTTATTCATCGCTTAAATCGTAACTGATTAGTTTCCGGCGATCAAACCTTTGCCCGAACACAATAGAACAATCATTTTGTTATAGTTGAATTATCGGAAGTGAGTGCACATCGGACAGGAAGTGACTTTCAATAGGAATCTCTCTGTGCTGTGCCCGTGTCCTATATTATACTACGCCGTTCGGCGAATAGACGGGACGCGTTAAAAAATATTTCAATGTAGTATGTCGATCAGTCAGCCGTATGTACTGCATTCTAATTTTTTTAATTACATTGATCCCAATCGCTGCGCCATTTTTCAAACGCGTTCTATGAAAAATGATATAAAATAATTGACTCAATAATTTTTATAAAGATACATATCAGTGGCGTACTTAATATGGTTCCGAGGGTTCCGCGGAACCGGGGCCCGCGGAACGGAAACAGATCGCAAATAATAGACCTAAGGGGAGGAAAAAAACAAGGGGACAGTCTCAGCCCAGTTTTATTCATATTAGTTATGGATAGAGTAATGTCTTATCGTTAGCAATTCTGCAAATAATTCCATTTCATAACACAAAACAAAAAATTGCACACATTACTTTTTACCAAATTAATAATTTATCCAATTACTTTTTACCAAAAATTAATAATTTTACTACATTGTATTAATATAATACACATAGTTTCAAAAGTTATGCATCACCCCTCGTATTCACGATGTTTACGCTTTTATAAATCCATATCTTTATCAAATGTTTACCCCTTGGCAAACCAGGTCAATTAAATGGGTAATCAAATAAAATAAAAAACCAAAAATGATATATTTTTTATAAAAAAGACCCATTAAATATGTGATAAAGATGCGGATTTATAAAAGCGTAAACATCGTGAATACGAGTGGTGATGCATAACTTTTGAAACTATGTGTATATATTAATTTATAAATATAGTCGCGAAGAAGGATGATTTTTTTTAATTAAAAAAATATGTATGTGTGTTTATATATGTGTATGTATGTATGTGTTTATATATGTATACGTATGTGTATGCATATATTTCTAGGTGTAATATATTTTTATTAGGTTAGTTAAATATACGTAAATGTTTTATACTTGTATCATATACCTATTCTAGATATGTAATATTATACTTAGATGTAAAAATTGTCTGGCTAATTGGTCTTTACCAAAGCCATCAAATTAAATAAAAAAATGAAGAGCGCTAAAAGAAGGTCAATGCAATTACAGTCAACAATAGGGTATAGCAATTTAGTACCAGTGAGAATTGAGGATTTACTATACATGCAGGTAACCTAGTAATAATAGCAGACGAAAAAGAGACAATGCAAAAATTAATCGATATCTGGGTGGAAGAAATAGAAAACTTTAAAATGGAGGTAAATGTAAAGAAAACGAAGACCATGATAGTAACCCAAAAGAAAAGGTCAGTAATAAAGTCCAAAAACGAAATAATAGAAACAGTCTCGACGTTTGAATCCCTGGGAGTAATAATATCAGAGGACGGAAAGCTAGAGCAAGAAATCTCATAAAGGGCGAAAAAAATCAAATAAGATCTACTATGCACTAAATAAAGCAATATTTGAAATGGAAGAAATAGATAAAGTGAAATAAAACTGAAGGTATATAACGCAATATCTGTACCAACTTTAATATATGCAAGTGAGACATGGGTAAACAATGCATGCACAAATAGACGGTACAATAAACGCAGCGAAGATGAGGCTGTTGAGAAAAATAGCAGGAAAAACGAAATTGGACATAATAAGAAATGAGGATATTAGACAAAAACTGAAACAGGAATCGATAAAATAAACAAAGATCCAAAAAAAGAAAATTAAAATGGTATGGACACATTAACAGAATGGAACAGGGAAGATTACCAAAGCAGGTGATGGAATCAAAAAGATATGGTAAAAGAAGGAAAGGGAGGCCAAGGAAAAGATGGATCGATCATATAGAAATTGAACAGGAAAAAGGAAAAACACATCAACAAATGAAAGAGTTAGCAAAGGACAGCAAGAAATGAAAGAGACGGAGAAAGGATAAATCAAACCTCCGACGTCCCTGAGGGGCATAAGGAGTTTCGAGAAAGAAAAAGAGAAGAAGAAGAATGTACATCGGACAGGAAGTGACTTTCAATAGGAAACTCTCTGTGATGTGCCCGTGTCATATATACTACGCTGTTCGGCGTAGTATATAGTCGAAATAGACAAAATATTTAGTATATACAGAGTTGGGATAAAGTATGGAACCCAGCAAATCTCTTTGAAATGAAAAGAACAATAGTTATGAAACTTTGCATGCAAGTACAGTGACGCAAAAGGCATCTGATGCCATATTTTTTGTTACTACTCCACTTCCGGTTTCACCGGAAATACCCTTAACTTATTTAATTTAAATGGGACACCCTGTATATTTTTGCAGATTTTAAAAGAACTTGTTATTTTTAATTCATACATACCAAGTTTGGAAGAAAAAACTATTAAAACAAGAACTGAATCTCTTTACAGTTAAAAAATTGGTTAATTTATTTACGTTAGACCAATGATATTAAAAATTAAAAAAAAATAATTTCGAATGTTGAAAATGTTTGCTGTTCACCTCCTGACAACGGGCAAGCCTATAAATAAATTCGTGAGTCACTTTTTGCAAGATTTCTCCAAGTATTAGTTCACATTCATAAATTATTCTTTGTTTCAAGTCCTGCAAGCATGTTGGTCGCCTAACGTAAACACGTGATTTTAGATAACCCCAAAGGAAAAAAATCTAACGGGTTAAGGTCCGGAGAACGAGCGGGCCACTCTATGAATCCTCTACGTCCAATCCAATGATTTGGAAAATTCACTTCCAAAAAATGAAAATTCATCATAACCGATTATCATTAATATTTCAATACCATATTTTTCACTTAAATGAACGATTTTGAATACAACTTATTTCTGTAAATTAGTTCAGTAACAGTTTTACCTACTATAATAAATTCAAATAAGTCATGCAGTATATGTAAACAACTAGATGGTAAACAACTTTGAAAAATGGCTCGGACCATCAAGGATCTTGGCCACCCCTGGTATAGATGGTACTCGTTTATTTCCTACTACGTTGTATTAATACAAAAAATTATCTACAGACACTATTTAACAAATTTTTTCTACCAAATTTGGTATGTGTGAATTAAAAGTAACAAGTTCTTTTAAAATCCGCAAAAATATACAGGGTGTCCCATTTGAATTAAATAAGTTAAGGGTATTTCCGGTGAAACCGAAAGTGGAGTAGTAACAAAAAATATGGCAACGGGTGCCTTTTGTGTCACTGCACTTGCATGCAAAGTTTCATAAATATTGTTCTTTTCGTTTCAAAGATATTTGCTTGGTTCCATACTTTATCCCAACCCAGTATACAAAATATTTCAATGTAGTATGTCGATCAGTCAGCAGTATGTACTGGGAATCCACGGGTATCATTGGGAAGACCACGAAAACGATGGAACGACAATTTACTAGAGGCACATTGAAAAAACAGACAGTCATATCTATACAAAAAGAAGAAGAAGAAGAAGAATTTTTTGGCAACATGGTAGATTTACATCAAGAATGAAACGATAACGTTGGCAACAATTTTCATTAAAATATAATAAAAAAATAAGTAATGTGTTTGGCAGCCCCATAGCTGAATACACTCCTGTATACGTTTAGGCATTGACAAAATCAGATAATCGATGTCCGCTTGTGATACCTCGTTGATGGTGCAAAGTGGACAGTCTCCTCACTATCGTATCCCGCACATGTTCGAGAGGATTTAAATCCTGTCAATAGAGTGGCCACGGCAAAACTTTAACGCCAGCTTCTTATAGATAGTCCATAATTCGGGGAGCAATATGCGCGTTGTCTTGCTAAAAAAGAACGTGTCGACGACCATCTAGACCTAGACTAAAGCTAGTAAAGTAATTTATAAGATATCAACATAACGCGGGGCTGTCATACTACCTCGATTAAGCACAAGTGGTGATCGGCTACCATAGGCAATAGCCCCTTCAAACCATTACTCCAACTCTCCTGTGTACATATCTGTTAACAGCAAACCAGATATCTCTTCACTCTCCACAGGGGCGTCTTATCATCACACGACCATCATGCATTCCTAAACAAAATCGCGATTCATCGCTGAATTATGTTATTCTGCTACCCAATGTTGTTGTTCTCTACATCAATTCAACGTTGATGACAGTATTCCATAGTTAAAGGAAGCATTAGGCGTAGGCAGAATGAAACCACTCTAAAGGCATGAATATGACGGTATAGTTTACATATAGTAACACGTCTACCTTGTACTCCAAGTCATTGGTCAGCGATTTGACGGGTAGTCGCAAAAGGGTCTCGCAGATCCAGTAGTATAAAGCGCTTATCTTGACACTCTGTGGTAAGCCTCGGATGACCAGTTAGTCTTCTTCGTGTTCCACTACCTCCGTTTGTCCACATACGATGAGGCCAATTTCACGATACGACAAACCCATATCTCTATAGGCAACAATTCTACCCTTGTCAAAATCGCTAACATGATAGTAATTATGGTGTCTTCGAACTCAAGGCATTTTTTTAAACTGAACACAATTATTACTGAGGAATAATAACTAAAAATTTCTGTACCAGCCGGTCTGCATAAATCGGTCTCTTCACAAAAATTTTAAGGTAAAACTTTATTTTTACAAAAAGTATAAAAGATAAAACATTGATATTATTATTATAGGCTTTAGATTATACTCATTCTGTGGCCCAAAAATTAGGGTCAAGCAATTTTTCGTTCTGGGTGTCTCCTTCATCTTCTTCTTCTTCTTCGTTCTTGTATGTAGGCAGCTTGTTTCTTCTTCAATATTAGCCTCCTAAATTGTTTAAATTATCGCACCATCTTTTTCTTCGCCTGCCAATATTTCTTCGTTCATTTGGTGACTTTTCTCATGCTATTCGTACACGCAAAAATCGTGTTTTTTTCAATTTTTGCTCTATAACTCCAAAGATTTTAACTTTAGACCAAAAATACCCAAATAAAAATTCACCACAATTAAATTCTGCATAGAGACGTGTTTTTTCCGATTTACTTTGACAAAAACTTTCCCTGGAAAAAGCGGGGTTTTCCATCAAAATCTTTAATTTTCAACTAAACTTTTAGGTAAGTAGTTGTTAATCAATAATTAAATAACTTGGTAATATAAAAGCCCTTTCCATGTATATTATAATTCCAGAAGTTTATGAAAATTGAATGAACAGTTTAGCAACAATTAAAATGTTAATTAAAAATTTACGGTCCCTATAATAACGACAATAATTATGATGTATAAGAATAACTATGGTTTTTTCATAAAAAGATACTATACCTGTCTAATGTACTTTACAGAATTGAAATTGGACTATTTAAGCGGCCTCAGTAATATTTTAAAATTATAAACAATTTTTTGGTTTATAATTAAATAGAATATCTCGAGAAATATTAAACTAAATTAAATTGTAAAAACGGTATTTAAAATACAGCGGCAGGACGCTTTTTTTAAAGAAAAAACGTTTAATTATGACGAGTGGTTCCTGAGATACAACCGGTCAAAGTTGACCGGAATTTACGGCAAATATGTAAACAATAGAATCATAATTTTCAAACCGTCACCTTTTTCTGTTTGTCCGCTTTCTCCACACCAATTTTCATATCTTTAAAATCCTCATAACATATATTATTATAATAAAAACTATCGATAATACGTGTGAAAATTGCCAAAAATAGCAAAATTCCAATCAAAAATTAGGTTGAAGAAAATGTAACCCTTAAAGTTCAAAATCGTTATACGTTAACAAAATGTATTTTCTCGGCTTCCCATGGAGCAATTTCCTTCATTCTTTTTTTGTTCCCAAGTAACTCGAGTAGAGCCATCGAACTAACGCATTCTTAAATGTCAAACTTGCTTTTGTTTTGTTATAATAGATCAATTTATTTATAAGAACAGAAAATTACATATTTTTTCCAGTTGTAGGCTTTTTTTAGATAAACTTACAAGTGTACCTTTTAAAGTTAAAAACATAAATATTCTCATTTGAAAGCTGTATAATTATTTAAACAATTTTTATTTAAACAAATTAAAATATTGTGTTATAATAAATAAATTAATTTATTATAACAAAAGAAAAGCAAGTTTGACATTTAATAATGCATTAGTTCGATGGCTCTACTCGAGTTACTTGGGAACAAAAAAAGAATGAAGGAAATTGCTCCATGGGAAGCGAGAAAATGCATTTTTTTAACGTATACCGATTTTGAACTTTGAGGGTTACATTTTCTCCAACCTAATTTTTGATTGGAATTTTGCTATTTTTGGCAATTTTCACACGTATTATCGATAGTTTTTATTATAATAATATATGTTATGAGGATTTTAAAGATATGAAAATTGGTGTGGAGAAAAAGGAAAAATATAAAAAGGCGGTGGTTTGAAAATTATGATCCTATTGTTTATATCTTTGCCGTAAATTTCGGTCAACTTTGACCGGTTGTATCTCAGGAACTACTCGTCGTAATTAAACGTTTTTTCTTTTAAAAGAAGCGTCCTACCACTACCTTTCGAATACCGTTTTCATAATTTAATTTAGTTCAATATTTCCCGAGATATTCTATTTGTTTATAAACCAAAAAATTGTTTATAATTTTAAAATATTCCTGAGGCCGCTTAAATAGTCCAATTTCAATTCTGTAAAGTACAGTAGATAGGTGTAGTATCTTTTTATGAAAAAATCATAGTTATTCTTATGCATCATAATTATTGTCGTTATTATAGTGACTGTAAATTTTTAATTAACATTTTAATTGTTGCTAAACTGTTCATTCAATTTCGATCGGCTTCTGGAATTATAATGTATACGAAAAGGGCTTTTAAATTACCAAGTTATTTAATTATTGATTAACAACTACTTATCTAAAAGTTTAGTTGAAAATTAAAGATTTTGTTGGAAAAACCCGCTTTTTCCGGGGAAAGTTTTCGTCGAAGTAAACCGAAAAAAACACGTCTCTATGCAGAATTTAATTGCGGTGAATTTTTATTTGAGTGTTTTTGGACTAAAGTTAAAATCTTTGGAGTTATAGAGCAAAAATTGAAAAAAACACGATTTTCGGGCGCCATTTTGTTTATAAAAAAAGTAGCACACTATCTGCGGACTTTGCATATCTATATTATCTATACCTATATACAATCATAAGATTTGATTCCAGCAATAAAATTGCTGGTAAATAACTTTTCCCAAAAATGGCCTATTCTCCGATAATCAGCCCAGACTATACAGTAAGTGTAAGATGTCTTCAATTTGGAGGCGATCGAAGGCCTTTTTCAGGTCTATAAAACACAGATAGGTGGATTTATACCTCTATAATTGTTGGGGTCTTCTTTGTCTCCTTTCTTGAACATTGGTATCATTATGCTGTCTCTTCATGCGTCTGCTATCTTGCAGTGCAATATTAGTTTTTGTATAAGTTTTGTCATCTGGTGACTTTCTATTTTTGAGTGAATTTATGGCTATCTATACTCTGGGTGTAATAATTCTAATGTCATTGAGTACATAATATGTATGTGTATCTATAAGGCTATATGTGCGGAAATATTGGCATGTTCTCAATCCTAACACAGTAAGTCTCAAGGGGTGATAGAGGAAGTATTATGTAAAAATAGAACAGGGATGAATAAAGTCTAACCACATAAACACTCTTCGATAAATTGAAGACGTGAAATGGTTCTGAAGATATTTTCTTGTGGTATCTTAATGTAATTTACTATTTTCATTGGGAATAGCGATAATTTTACTTTAAAATAATTTTATTTGATATTTTGATTTAAACACTTCGGAAATTTGAGACCAAATTTATGTGCGAGTGTGCAGGAAAGTTCGATACAAACTTTTGCTTGATTTGGACTTGCACCAGTTTTAGATTAATTAGGTCCATTAAATAAAATTCAAGTTGAAAAAGTTCACAAAATTATATATTTATTGGCTAAAACGTAGATTGGCAATGACTAAAATCACTTTTCATAAAAGGAAGACATTTTTTTGCAATAACCATTTCAGTTAAATCTAAGAGAAATAATGATTAAGGGCTATGTTTGATCTGTACTCCTGTATGGAGCAGAAGTGTCGACCATAAAAGTGTGAAGAATGAACTGAATTGAAGCATTATAAATGGGGATTCATAGACGGATATTAAAGATACCTTGACAAGGAAAACTAACGAAGAAGTCCCTACTAAGGAGGGTCAATAAAGATAGAAAATTACTACAGCGTTGTAAATACCTGAAAATGTCCTATCTGTCTATACTTTGAGAAAATATCGTTACAGATTACTACAATTTATTCTTAAAGTGTCACAATAGAAGATTATAGCGGTGTAGGAAGAAAACAGGTTTCTTGCCCTAAAAGACATACGTGATTGGACTTGCATACCTAATGCATAAATATGTCAAAATACGTGTACTAAGGGCCAGTGACGTGCTGGAACTTTTCAACCGGCCCGGTGATTTTATAGAAAAACCGCCTCCCATCCTCATTTTACCTTCTATTATCAGGATTTTTTCATCATCATTATCTTTGCCATTTCCCTATGCGGGGTCGGCTTCCCTAATTGCATTTCTCCATACAATTCTATCTTGGGTCATATCAATGTTAATCCCCTTTACCAACATGTCCTGCCTTATCGTCTCCCTCCAGGTCTTCTTTGGTCTTCCTCTCCTACTTCTTCCAGGAATCTGCACTTCAGCTATTCTTCGTATTGGGTGATTAACGTCTCGACGTTGAACGTGACCAAGCAATCTTAACCTATGCTCTCTCATTTTGGCATCAATTGGTGCCACACCTAGACTTCCCCTAATATACTCATTTCTAATTTTATCCTTCTTTGTCACTTCACTCATCCATCTAAGCATTCTCATTTCCGCCACATGCATTCGTTGTTCCTCTTTCTTTTTCACTGCCCAACATTCAGTTCCGTACATCATAGCCGGCCTTATGGCTGTTTCATAGAATTTTCCCTTCAGCTTCATTGGAATTTTTCTGTCACACAACACACCACTCGCTTCTTTCCACTTCATCCATCTAGCCCTAATTCCACTGCATGCATCTCCATTTATTTCTCCATTACTCTGTAATACCGATCCTAGATACTTAAAGCTATTGGTTTTCACAATCATTTCACCATCCAAAGATACCATCTTATTTGTAGTAACTCCATCTTTAAATGAACATTCCAAATACTCTGTTTTTGTCCTACTAAGTTTTAAACCTTTTTCCTCCAGAGCTTGTCTCCACTGTTCCAGTTTTTGTTCTAAGTCTCTTTCACTATTTCCTATTAACACTATATCATCAGCATACATTAGGCACCATGGAAGGCTACCCTGTAGTTTCGCTGTTATCTGGTCCAAAACTAATGAGAATAAATAAGGACTAAGCACCGAGCCTTGGTGCAGTCCTACTTTCACCTGAAATTTATCAGTCTCTCCCACACCTGTCCTAACACTAGTCGTTACTCCCTCATACATATCTCTCACAATCTTTACATATTCGCCAGGGACTCCTTTCTTATTGAGTGCCCACCACAGAATCTCTCGAGGAACTCTATCATATGCTTTCTCAAGATCAATGAATACCATATAAGCGTTGGTCTCTTTATTCCTGTATTTTTCCATCAGTTGTCTTACAATGAAAATTGCATCTGTTGTTAATCTGCCCTGCATAAAGCCAAATTGATTATCGGATATTTTGGTTTCTTCACGTATCCGTCTATCAATTACTCTCTCACATATTTTCATGGTGTGGCTAAGTGGTTTTATAGCCCTGTAGTTTGTACATTGTTGTATGTCTCCCTTGTTTTTGTAGACAGATACTAATATACTGCTTCTCCATTCGTCTGGCATTTTTCCAACTTCCATAATTCTATTAAATAGACCTGCCAGCCAACTTATTCCTGTCTCTCCCAATGTTCTCCATATTATCAGGATTTTTGATTTGTTATTAATAAAAAAAATATAAACATAAACTTTAAATTCCATGAAACAGTATTGTGCAAATGAAAGGAATAAATTAATTATTTCGTAAACCGGCGACTTTAAGGAAAAATCCCGAAACCCGTCGATTTTTTTTAATTATGATATTTTGGCATATACATATTATTATCATACTAGTGACGTTATCCATCTGGGCGTGATGACGTAATCGATGATTTTTTAAATGGGAATAGAGGTAGTCTGCGAGTGCATTTGAAAGGCCATTCAATTCTCTATTCAGTAATATAAACATTTACATAATTATTTTTACAGGGTGTCCAAAATTTTTTAATATCATCTTTCATGTGATAATAATAGATTAACAATATTATCCTTCATATTTTCTGTAACTGAACATATTCATCATTAATTCGATCTTCTATGATTTCCGTATTTTACAAAATCCTATTTTTTAATACAATCCATTTATCAGGAAAATCTAAGGGTCGTTCTCTGGTTGCAGTTGCAGATATGGTAGAATAAAAATTCCTTAATTTTTCAGTAAATGATTTAAATGCCATTAAAGGTATAAAAATTTTTATAATATGTATATGAAAATATTTAATGACAAACTTTCAGCACTAGGTGGTCCACAGACCACATAAGTCCCACGCGCTGAAAACTATATAATATGTATATCTAATTTGAGGTGACTGCGCATGCATTCTCTCAAACAGTCATAACAATTACATACTTGTATGTATTTATACGTTTGATATATACTTAGCCTTTTTTTGAAATATTTTGTTAATATCATTGTTCAATTAGAAATTAAAAAAATAATTGTTTTTACATCTAAAATTTTTTTGGAAAAAAGCTTATTTGACCGGCCTCAAGAGGCCGCGTCCTCTCGGTGATTGCACCGTTTTATTTATATGGCCAGCACGCTACTGCTAAGGGCCAGATTTTGTTACTCGGCGGTTTTTGGGGTCGCTAAACACGACTACGCCATCAGAATCGACCTCCAGAGCACCTGGTACACAGGTTCACCCGTAAGACACGTGACCTGGAGTTTCGAAGGGTTTCGACACTAACTTGATACAAACAGATTACTAGGGGATTTTGGAATCGCTTAACAAGAACGCGCCATCACAACCGACCCCCGGTGCACCTGCTGCCCAAAAACCCTCCAAACTTCAGACCATAACATAACTTAGCAGTGACCTTTGGAATCAGGTGGTCCGGAGGTCGGTTCTGATGGCATATTCGTATTTAGAGACCCCAAAAACCGCTTAGTAATCTATTTGCATGCATTCAGTGCCGAAAATCTTCGAAACTCCAGAAGATGACGTACCTTAGCAGTGACCCTGGGCACCAAGTGTTCCGGGGATCGTCTCTGATGGAGTATTCATGGTCAGAAACCCCAAAAACTCCCGTGTATTCTGTTTGCATCAATTTAGTGCCGAAATCCGTTGAAATTCCAAAAGATGACGCCAGGATGACGCCCTATACACCAGGTGCTACGGGTGTCAGTTCTGATGGCGTATTCGTTTTCAGCAACCCCAAATACCCTTGGGTAATCTATTTGCATAAATTTAATGTCGAATACTCTCGAAACTCCAGAAGATGACGTGATGGTGATCAGTGTCACTAAGCACCAGGTGCTCTGGGAGTTGGTTCAGGTGGCGTATTTATGTTCAGCGACTCCAAAATCTTCCAAGTAATCTGTTTGCATCAATTTAGTGCCGATAACCCTCAAAACTCCAGATGACCTGCCTTAGCAGTGACCCTGGGCACCAGATACTCCGGAGGTAGATTCTGCTGGCGTAGTCATGTTCAGCCACCCCAAAACCCCCCTAGTAACAAAATATAGCCCTTAATATACTTATTTTGACATATTTATGCACTTTAGGAAGTATTTTATAAAAAGTAAAATGCATTTATGCATTTTCTCCCATTTTTTTCTGTAGACTGTTTTCCTGACATCATTTTGAACACAAAGCAAAAAGTTGCTATATTTAAAAAGTTGCTAAGTCCTTAGGTGCTATATTTAAAAATAGATTTATTCCGGCGTTTTTGGTGCTAAATACCCTGGTCAAAAACGACCAAAGCAAAGAAATTAAATTCCAAATTGAAACTGCAAGGCAAGCTTTTATAAAAATGAAAACACTGCTTACAAACAAAGACCTTCAGTTGCCTCTCAGATTGAGGGCTCTAAGATGTTGCATATTTTCTATATTACTATACGGAATGGAAGCTTGGACATTGAAGAGACAACACATAAGAAAAATAGAAGCGTTCGAAATGTGGGGTTACAGAAAAATATTGAAAATTTAGTGTCTTTAAAGGATTACCAATGTTGAAGTGCTACGACGTTTAAATAAGGAGTTAGAAATTACGAACAGTATAAAAACAAGAAAACTGGAATATTTGGGTCACATTACCAGAGGAGAACATTATGAATTGCTGAGAATTATTATGCAAGGAAGGAACCAATGAAGAAGAAGCATAGGAAGAAGACGCATCTCATGGCTGAGGAACCTTGGAGAATGGTTTAACTGTAGTTCATTACAAATGTTCAGAGCAGGAGCCAACAAAGTGACCATAGCCATTATGATATCCACCCTCCGATGGGAGATGGAACTTTAAGAAGAAGACCCTAGTCTACATAGTCCACAGTCTCAATCCAATTGCCAACGTCTTTGTTAATAATGTTTTATAATGAAACGAAAAAGCGTTGGACTACCCCGCTAATTGAAATAACATTCGAAAATATTACCTCAACTAACCAAGATAGCCATCGTTACACCCTTAGCTTAGCTCAGTCACTCAGGTGTGTGTTCGTCTTGTCCTAACCTTAGATATGAACTCTGAAAATTTAGAATGGTAGCAAACAAAACAATATATTTTAACCAATCATGTTTATTGTTCATAAAGATATAATAAATAAAATGACTTAGTAAATTGCATTAACAAATGTATTCAAATTCTTGCCAAAAACTAACAATTCTGGATTATACTTATGGCTTTTGGTAGCTGATGGTATCTTCTTGATGTCGTATGGTACTGCTGCTGGTTCTGCAACTGGCTCTGGAGACGTGGATGTTCTAGGCCACCAGGCCTACAGGTGTTGGTTGGTTGCAGTCAAGATGGAATGTGGTTGCAGTCTAGATGATATGTCCCTCGTTGTTATATCGCCGGCGATTGAGGATTCCTGAAGCTCCCGGAGGGAGGACGTTGATTTTTATCCCAAAAACTAGAAGAGTAAACACATATCAACGATCAAGAAGAAAAACCAAAATGTACCTTTGCCAAATAGTATTCAGAAATAGTAATTGACAAGGGTAAATTACATAGAATTTAGATGAGGAGGATAGTTAAAATTTTGATTACTAAACGTGCATATATGTAAATTAAAAAGATAATATATTTGAAACTAAAATATCAGAACACATGGTCTGACATTGGAAGTTAGGTTAGATAAGAAACATTAGAAAAACTGTTAGACGGAGAAATATAATTACAATATAATATTATCCTTACCCCAAGAGGAAGATTTGTTGAAATGAAAATGATTTAATTTTGGAATTACATGCCTTTTTAATGATTAATTTTTCCCTTCCAGTGTATGTCAGGGAGTAGGGGTCAAGTCTATGAAGTGACACTGTCATTGAAAACGACATTTAAAATGACAACCAAGTACTATGAAGTAGCGGCATGTTCCGTATTGAAAATACAGATATTTAGAGAGTATGAATATTCGAGGTATGTTCAGTATGATGATTTAAATGAAAGAGATATATTAAATAGAAGACAATAAAAGAGGGTAATAAAAGAGAGCGCCAACCGATTTTTAAAGGGGAAAATGGGTAAACCAATTAGAAGAAGATAATTATTAATAAAATATTAAAGGAAATAAGGTAAAATAATTATTTAAAAATAAAATATCAAAGACGTGACGTTTGTAACGTTACAATAAAAAGAAATTTAAGTAAGAAATGTGAAGATACATAAGTAAAGAAGAAATAATCTGATGATTAACATTACTGAAGATTATCTGATTTCGTGAATAACAACAAAAATATATCTAATATAAAACGTTGCACTGTACATTCTATAAATAGATACTGAGTATATTAAATAGCACGACATGAATCAAAATGTAACGAAAGCGCAGCAGACAAAAGCGAGTGAGACACATCAGTTATTCATCGCTTAAATCGTAACTGATTAGTTTCCGGCGATCAAACCTTTGCCCGAACACAATAGAACAATCATTTTGTTATAGTTGAATTATCGGAAGTGAGTGCACATCGGACAGGAAGTGACTTTCAATAGGAATCTCTCTGTGCTGTGCCCGTGTCCTATATTATACTACGCCGTTCGGCGAATAGACGGGACGCGTTAAAAAATATTTCAATGTAGTATGTCGATCAGTCAGCCGTATGTACTGCATTCTAATTTTTTTAATTACATTGATCCCAATCGCTGCGCCATTTTTCAAACGCGTTCTATGAAAAATGATATAAAATAATTGACTCAATAATTTTTATAAAGATACATATCAGTGGCGTACTTAATATGGTTCCGAGGGTTCCGCGGAACCGGGGCCCGCGGAACGGAAACAGATCGCAAATAATAGACCTAAGGGGAGGAAAAAAACAAGGGGACAGTCTCAGCCCAGTTTTATTCATATTAGTTATGGATAGAGTAATGTCTTATCGTTAGCAATTCTGCAAATAATTCCATTTCATAACACAAAACAAAAAATTGCACACATTACTTTTTACCAAATTAATAATTTATCCAATTACTTTTTACCAAAAATTAATAATTTTACTACATTGTATTAATATAATACACATAGTTTCAAAAGTTATGCATCACCCCTCGTATTCACGATGTTTACGCTTTTATAAATCCATATCTTTATCAAATGTTTACCCCTTGGCAAACCAGGTCAATTAAATGGGTAATCAAATAAAATAAAAAACCAAAAATGATATATTTTTTATAAAAAAGACCCATTAAATATGTGATAAAGATGCGGATTTATAAAAGCGTAAACATCGTGAATACGAGTGGTGATGCATAACTTTTGAAACTATGTGTATATATTAATTTATAAATATAGTCGCGAAGAAGGATGATTTTTTTTAATTAAAAAAATATGTATGTGTGTTTATATATGTGTATGTATGTATGTGTTTATATATGTATACGTATGTGTATGCATATATTTCTAGGTGTAATATATTTTTATTAGGTTAGTTAAATATACGTAAATGTTTTATACTTGTATCATATACCTATTCTAGATATGTAATATTATACTTAGATGTAAAAATTGTCTGGCTAATTGGTCTTTACCAAAGCCATCAAATTAAATAAAAAAATGAAGAGCGCTAAAAGAAGGTCAATGCAATTACAGTCAACAATAGGGTATAGCAATTTAGTACCAGTGAGAATTGAGGATTTACTATACATGCAGGTAACCTAGTAATAATAGCAGACGAAAAAGAGACAATGCAAAAATTAATCGATATCTGGGTGGAAGAAATAGAAAACTTTAAAATGGAGGTAAATGTAAAGAAAACGAAGACCATGATAGTAACCCAAAAGAAAAGGTCAGTAATAAAGTCCAAAAACGAAATAATAGAAACAGTCTCGACGTTTGAATCCCTGGGAGTAATAATATCAGAGGACGGAAAGCTAGAGCAAGAAATCTCATAAAGGGCGAAAAAAATCAAATAAGATCTACTATGCACTAAATAAAGCAATATTTGAAATGGAAGAAATAGATAAAGTGAAATAAAACTGAAGGTATATAACGCAATATCTGTACCAACTTTAATATATGCAAGTGAGACATGGGTAAACAATGCATGCACAAATAGACGGTACAATAAACGCAGCGAAGATGAGGCTGTTGAGAAAAATAGCAGGAAAAACGAAATTGGACATAATAAGAAATGAGGATATTAGACAAAAACTGAAACAGGAATCGATAAAATAAACAAAGATCCAAAAAAAGAAAATTAAAATGGTATGGACACATTAACAGAATGGAACAGGGAAGATTACCAAAGCAGGTGATGGAATCAAAAAGATATGGTAAAAGAAGGAAAGGGAGGCCAAGGAAAAGATGGATCGATCATATAGAAATTGAACAGGAAAAAGGAAAAACACATCAACAAATGAAAGAGTTAGCAAAGGACAGCAAGAAATGAAAGAGACGGAGAAAGGATAAATCAAACCTCCGACGTCCCTGAGGGGCATAAGGAGTTTCGAGAAAGAAAAAGAGAAGAAGAAGAATGTACATCGGACAGGAAGTGACTTTCAATAGGAAACTCTCTGTGATGTGCCCGTGTCATATATACTACGCTGTTCGGCGTAGTATATAGTCGAAATAGACAAAATATTTAGTATATACAGAGTTGGGATAAAGTATGGAACCCAGCAAATCTCTTTGAAATGAAAAGAACAATAGTTATGAAACTTTGCATGCAAGTACAGTGACGCAAAAGGCATCTGATGCCATATTTTTTGTTACTACTCCACTTCCGGTTTCACCGGAAATACCCTTAACTTATTTAATTTAAATGGGACACCCTGTATATTTTTGCAGATTTTAAAAGAACTTGTTATTTTTAATTCATACATACCAAGTTTGGAAGAAAAAACTATTAAAACAAGAACTGAATCTCTTTACAGTTAAAAAATTGGTTAATTTATTTACGTTAGACCAATGATATTAAAAATTAAAAAAAAATAATTTCGAATGTTGAAAATGTTTGCTGTTCACCTCCTGACAACGGGCAAGCCTATAAATAAATTCGTGAGTCACTTTTTGCAAGATTTCTCCAAGTATTAGTTCACATTCATAAATTATTCTTTGTTTCAAGTCCTGCAAGCATGTTGGTCGCCTAACGTAAACACGTGATTTTAGATAACCCCAAAGGAAAAAAATCTAACGGGTTAAGGTCCGGAGAACGAGCGGGCCACTCTATGAATCCTCTACGTCCAATCCAATGATTTGGAAAATTCACTTCCAAAAAATGAAAATTCATCATAACCGATTATCATTAATATTTCAATACCATATTTTTCACTTAAATGAACGATTTTGAATACAACTTATTTCTGTAAATTAGTTCAGTAACAGTTTTACCTACTATAATAAATTCAAATAAGTCATGCAGTATATGTAAACAACTAGATGGTAAACAACTTTGAAAAATGGCTCGGACCATCAAGGATCTTGGCCACCCCTGGTATAGATGGTACTCGTTTATTTCCTACTACGTTGTATTAATACAAAAAATTATCTACAGACACTATTTAACAAATTTTTTCTACCAAATTTGGTATGTGTGAATTAAAAGTAACAAGTTCTTTTAAAATCCGCAAAAATATACAGGGTGTCCCATTTGAATTAAATAAGTTAAGGGTATTTCCGGTGAAACCGAAAGTGGAGTAGTAACAAAAAATATGGCAACGGGTGCCTTTTGTGTCACTGCACTTGCATGCAAAGTTTCATAAATATTGTTCTTTTCGTTTCAAAGATATTTGCTTGGTTCCATACTTTATCCCAACCCAGTATACAAAATATTTCAATGTAGTATGTCGATCAGTCAGCAGTATGTACTGCATTCTAATTTTTTTAATTACATTGATCCCAATCGCTGCGCCATTTTCCAAACGCATTCTATGAAAAATGATATAAAATAATTGACTCAATAATTCTTGTAAAGACACATACCAGTGGCGTACTGAGCATGGTTCCGAGGGTCCCGCGGAACGGAAACAGATCGACCAATCGGAAGATGATCGCCAATAATAAACCTAAGGAGAGAAATAAAATAAGGGGACAGTCTCAGCCCAGTTTTATTCATATTAGTAATATAGAGTAATGAAGAGCGCTAAAAGAAGAACAAGGCAATTACAGTCAACAATAGGGTATGATAATTTAGTAAGAGTGAGCACCGAGGAATTACTATATATGCAGGTAACCTAGTAATAGTAGCAGACGATGCAAAAATTAATCGATATCTGGGTGGAAGAAATAGAAAATTTGAAAATGGAGATAAATGTAAAGAAGACGAAGACCATGATAGTAATCCAAAAGAAAAGGGAAATAATAAAGCCCAAAAACGAAATAATAGGAAGAGTTTCGATTTTTGAATCGCTGGGAGTAATAATATCAGAGGATGGAAAGCTAGACCAAGAAATCTCATAAAGGGCGAAAAAAGCAAATAAGATCTACTATGCACTAAATAAAGCAATATTTGAAAAGGAAGAAATAGATAAAGTGAAATAAAACTGAAGGTGTACAATGCAATATCTGTACAAACTTTAATATATGCAAGTGAGATACGGGTAAACAATGCCCAAATAGACGGTACAATAAACGCAGCGAAAATAAGGCAGTTGAAAAAATAGCAGGAAAAACGAAATTGGACAGAATGAGAAATGAGGATATTAGACAAAAACTAAAACAGGAATCGATAATAAACAAAGATCCAAAAAAGAAAATTAAAATGGTATGGACAAATTAACAGAATGGAACAGGGAAGATTACCAAAGCAGGTGATGGAATCAAAAAGATATGGTAAAAGAAGGAAAGGGAGGCCAAGGAAAAGATGGATCGATTATATAGAAATTGGACAGGAAAAAGGAAAAACACATCAACAAATGAAAGAGTTAGTAAAGGACCGCAAGAAATGGAAGAGATGGATAACCTCCGACGTCACTGAGGGGCATAAGAAGTTTTGAGGAAGAAGAAGAGAAGAAGAAAAGTGCACATCGGACAGCAAGTGACTGCCAATATGAATCTCATTTCTAATGTTTTAATTACATTGATCCCAATCGCTGCGTCATTTTTTTAAACGCTTTTTATGAAAAAAAGAATTCACTCAATAATTCTTTTAAAGATATACAGGAATAAAAAACGGCTAATCGCGGTAAAAAATGAGCGTCGCACACAATACTCAAGCTACAAAAGGGCTGATATAAATATTACGTGTTGAAAAATGTATTTTCATTTTGATCCAAAGTTTTGTTCCAAAGTATTTGCTAAATTTGAAGTAAAACGCGCCACATCATAAGAAAGGAATGGAAAAAATAAATACACATAACAATAAGTAATATATCAGGGGTGGCCAAGCTTCTTAATAGTCCGAGCCACTTTTCACAAGTTGAAGTTTTTCGCGAGCCGCAATAAAATACTTATTCAAAAAGTATCTATGTGTAGAAGCTATTTACAATTTTTTTAACATAACTTTTACTTACTGAATACGGAAATACAATTACGAAATATTTAAACTTAATTACATTTTTGTTTCCCTTCTTTTGATAATTCTTTAGAATTTGGTGATTAGTATGTGACTTCTCAGTAGTTCTTTTAGATGCTGGTTAGGTAATATTGATCGGTGTTAGGATTTCACGAATTATAAAATGGAATAAAATGGTCCACACAAGTACGTTGTTCCTAATATGGAAATAATTCGACAAGCATTCTTTTTTAGGGTACCTTCTTGGATTCTGGTACGAATTTCCAAAATTCGGTATTCGGCGTCGACTTATAGTTTTATTTTCGAGCTTGGTCTTCTTGCGTCTCTATTAATTTTAATTCTCCAGATGTTGTTTGGGTCATATATTGGTAATAATAAAAAATTCACCTTATGAGCTACAGTCGGAAAAATGAAAGAATACCCATGAACGAACATATAAAACACGCTATATTTTCCTGTCACCGTGTCACAAAGAAAATTGTCCAGTGCAAGTGCATGTAACAATAATTATTACATGTACTTGCGCTGGCCAATTTTTTGTGTGACGCAGTGATAGGAAAATACAGCGTGTTTTATATGTCCGTTCATGGGTATTCTTTCATTTTTCCTACTGTATGTTCATTTCAAATGAATTCGGAAAAAAATGAAGAGACGATTTAACATATTTTAAGTCTTCAAATCTATTTTGGAGTTCGGTCAATATTCCTTCCGGCTTTTTTATATACCTACTCGTTAAGTTTTTCTAGTATAATATGGTAAAATTTTTTTCTAAGTCGAGTAAAATGACTTAAATGCAAAATGTGTACCTAATACAAATTACAAATTACATCTGTTGCAAGAGTTATACAAAAATCGGTCTGGATTCGGTTGACTACTGACTTTTACATTGCGCCACTCTTATGTAATGTTCGTTAGCGCAGTTTTTGATGTATCATATCATTCTTATCTTGGATGGAAATGGAATTTGGTACAAAGTCTTTCATGTTTGTTGTCAGTAAATTAAAAGACATTTTGAAACACATATTACGGAACGATAATAATTTTTTTAAATCATATCTAATACAAAATTGAAAAATAACTCGGGTACAATCGAGAGCCACAAGTAATCCTTCAAAGAGCCGCATGTGGCTCGCGAGCCGCAGTTTGGCCACCCCTGTAATATATGGTATTGGCGTCATCTTTAAATCCCTTCTTGTCAGCGCTTGAATGGAAGGAGATCAGAGAGGCTTATGTTCAAATGGACGATAGAAGGCTTAGAAGAAGAAGAATTGTTTCTAGATTGCTTATAGCATTTTGTTATTTCCTTTCTTCAATCTTGTGGTATTTCTTGTTTACAAATATCAACAGGTAATCAGTTTTTGTTAAAATCTTTGTTAACAGAGTTTTTCTTCTTGAAATATATTTTCATTATTATATTTTGAGCTTTATCATACAATGATTTGATAATACCCTTTTTGATATTTATATTGTTCACTGTTGGTGTCAGTTGATTTTCTGTTAATTTTTGGTTGACTATCCTACCTTTCAAGCCAATGATTTTTAAATGCAGTAATTTTTTTCCAATCCTGAAAAAATTAATATTTTAAAAAAATTAAAACTCAGAATGAAAGATTACATTATTATCGACTACCGAGGGCTGAAATACCTTAAAATAAACAAAAAGTTGCTTTTGAATGAGATATTTGAAATTAAAATCACACACAATTTTCTCTTCATTTTCACCCCTGCAACTTAATCAAATAAACACTATAAAACTTTTCAGGGCCCTCAGTAATAATCTAGCCTTTGATTCTGCGTTTAAATTTTTCAAAAATATTTATTAGTTTTCTTAGGATTCGAAAAAAAAATGAATGCATTTTAATAGCTATATTTTGCGCCTACGCTCTTAAGAAAAGGAATTGAGTTGTTTTATTTTTCCATGGTGAATTTGACGTGAGGCCAAATGGAGAACACATCATCTGTATATTTCCACCATAATGTGGGTTTTTCGTCATGGTTATCCACAATGTTTTGTTCGAATGAACATATTGTTATTTGCTAATAATGGAGATAACGATAAGGATGAGATCATGGATGAGAATAGTCCTGGATTCCGCGTAACAAAAAAAAGTTGATTAATAGCAAGCTGAAAATTTGTGCAGAACATAGTTTAACGGTGTCTAGTCGGACAAACTTTGATGTATGGGAACACTGGAACAGGGGAAGTTTTAATTGTGGAACAGGCTAAAAATTTGGGACGTCACGCCACACGTATTTTGTCGGACACAACTTCCAATTATTGATTTGTTACCCTTTCATTAAACTCTCATGTAAAAATCAGACTGCTATTTATCACCAACATAATTCCTGTCATTACACATGTTTTATGTATCGGACTTATTAAAATGTCCAGTTGGTGATAAATACCAGTCTGATTTTTGCATGAGAGTTTAATGAAACAGAATTGGAAATTCTGTAAGACAAAATACATGGGACGTTCTCGTATTTTGACGTACCAAATTTTTAACCTGTTCCACAATTAAAACTTCCCCTGTTCCAATGTTCCCATACATCTAAGTTAGTCCGACTAGACACCGTTAAGCTATTAACAAATTTTTAGCTTACTATAAATCAACTTTTTTTAGTACGCGGGATCCAGGCTCATAATCCAAGATCTTGCTTTTAAAAATTATCTAGTTCAAAAACAAGTTTCAATCAATTGTAGAAGTCAATCAATTCAAAATCCACAAGGAAAAGAAAATATTTTCCTGTAGTTGGCTGTATACCATCAATCACAAAATTGGAAAGAAATCATTTGTAAAAGGTATAAAATTTTTTTTATTAAAATCCTTTAAAGGGCTACATCACAACAAAACGTTTTCCGGGTATTCAACAAAAGAAAAATATCCGGGTAAAAACCCTTGACATATAATATAGATGCCTTAAAAGTGCATACTTCAATAAAAAGCCCTGTGATGGTCACATGGCAACCAGGATAATGCCCTCCTAAGTTAATGTATTGAAATTTCCCAATACGTGGGATCCAAATTGAGTTGTTTACATTTCAATGACTTAATGGCAACTGAGTTGTTACCTAAGGTAATGTATTGAAATTTCCCAACACGTGGGATCCAAATTGAGTTGTTTACATTTCAATAACTTAATGGCAACTCGAGTTGCCATTAAGTTATTGAAATGTAAACAACTCAATTTGGATCCCACGTGTTGGGAAATTTCAATACATTACCTTAGGTAGGGCATTATCCTGGTTGCCATGTGACCGTCACAGGGCTTTTTATTGAAGTATGCACTTTTAAGGCATATATATTAGGTATATGTAAAGGGTTTTTACCCGGATATTTTTCTTTTGTGGCTCAGCTAGCATCCAGTTTATCGAACAGTGATGATGATTTTTTATAAAAATCGAAAACGTTTTGTTATGATGTAGCCATTTTAAAGGATTTTAATAAAAAAAAATTTATACCTTTTCAATCAATTCAGTCAATCAAATCAGAAGTTAATCAATTGTAGCTTAATGCCATATAATAGTTATTAAGGTACCAAGGATATTATAAGGATAATAACGCTTGAGGTCAATGGTGTATTTACCGAGGGCCTTCGGACCGAGCGATATACGTTGACCGAAAGCGTTATTATTATAATACCCGTGGTGCCTTTAACGTTTAATGTCCGATTAAATTATTCTTTATATGCGAAAAATTTTAATGAATTTTGAATTAATTAGTTTTCAAATAAGTACATTTAGCAGTAACAGTAGTAACGTAATTGTAGTAACCATAGTTTTACTTAGGTTGATATTTGTCAACTTGACAGTATCTAAGTCATTATTTAAATTTAATGCCCAAGAGCGTTATTTTTCAAAATAACGCCCTAGGGCGTTATATCGTACTTAACAGACTTCGAAATTATGTCATTATTTGTCAAATAATATACCAGTTGGACATTAATATAATATTTAGCCATGTATAATAATTAAATATAATATTCATTACAAAAGTATTGCATTGAAATAAATAACTATATTTACAAAATCGTTCTCATTTCTACTCTTTTTGATTTATTGGATATTTCGCACTCCGACTTCATTACTGCCATAACCCTGAAATAGCAAACTTTTTATCAGAGCAAAAAGAACATGTTATATGAACTCTTCATTTTTTTTCTCTGTAACTTCCGTATCTAAGTTATTCAAATTCTGCACTCATGTTGATTATGTGTGTATCTATTTAATTTTTATTTGTTTTTATACTTATTTATTTTTAATTATTGCTATTGATGATAAGGCGTTATTGCGAAGGTACCCATATAGCCTAATAAAATAAAAAAAAGTCAAAGTGTAAATTCGTACAGGTTAAAACAAATTTTATATCAAAGTTTAGGTGGGTACAAAAGATATTTTCAAGAAAGTATCCAATTCATACAAGGGGATCATTGTTTAAATAATTAAAAAGGGGTCATTTTTGCAAAAAAATACTTTTTAAACTGCTGAGGTAATTTACTTATTAATGAAGGTCTATGGGATTTTTCCCTGCAAAGTTAAAGGGTAAATATTTCACATAAGTAGTATTGAATTAAATTTGACCCCTTATTTATTTAAATAAGTGTATATAAAGCTTTAAAAACAAATTTGCAAAAAAATATTTTTAGCGTTTTAAATAAGCACTATAAAATATCTTATTTGACAGGCGAAGTTGCGCTATGTTACCAGTATTAAATAAAAAAAAATGGTCAAAAATATTTAATATTTTTTAAAATATTGAATTTGTTTATTAAATGTTACTATATTTTCAATTGCAAAAATGCGATTGTTGCCAAAGAAATATTCACCTGCTTAAGATCTCATTATTTTTATTTTTATGCATGTTTTCGATAAATGTATTGATAAATTCAAATTTCAATTAAACTCCCCCCTAAAAAGGCATTTGAAAATTATTCAAATTTGTTTATAATTTGTTTTTTTAATAACGTCGCGGGAATTAAGTATTTGGAAATGCCGTTTCGATAATTGCCTTCCTGGGAATTTTTTACTAACTAATAAAATTTTTTTGTCGTTTTTTTCTTCTTCTTTTTTTCTTGGAGTTATATTACTACGGGCCCTTTTAGGGTTAAATTTTATTAAGAATGTCGAATCTCTGAGTTGTAGATTCTAGACCTAAAAATATTAAGATTGAACTAAAATCTCTTAAATAAAATGTGGCTACTTACTGAGTTACAGGGTGTTTTATTTAAAAATTTAAAAATTATTGTTACCAAGTACTTTAAAACTATTTGACGCATCCTTATCATACTTGGTAGAAAGTGTGGCTATTATACACCCTACTAAATCGTGATTAATTAACGTTTATAGCTAGTTCCAGAGGCGTACAACAGGGGATAGTAAATGATTAACCCTTCCCAAATTCTACGCCACTTTGTGAATTACTATTTTAGCGAAATTTTTCGATTCTCCAATACTTTGTATGTAAATAACTTTATTGGTATCGATAAAGACCGACGGACAGACAGCTTAAGTAAAATTTCTCACCTTTAGTACCATCCTTGGATTATAAGCTTCCATTTGACACCTCATTTGTCATTCTAGCTGGTATAAGGACGGATGAGTTATATTCGCGGTCAGACAGACCGACGGTCAGACAGCCTAAGTAAAATTTCTCACCTTTAGTACCATCCTTGGATTTTAAGCTTTCATTTGACACCTCATTTGTCATTCTACCTGGTATTATGACGGAGGAGTTGTGATCACAGACAGACAGACAGACAGACAAGACAGACAGACGGACAGACGGACGTGGATAATTCAAAGTTTTCACATTTTTTCAAAATTGGGTGAAAACGAAAAAAAAGGTCATCCACCATTTAATCAATAAATTAGAAGAAAATATGTAAATAAATATCCGCTATTATTAATAAAAATTAATTATTCTTAACATATCAAGCGTCATTCTTTAATCGATAAAATATATAAATACATGCAAATTTACTGTATTCCACAGAATACACAAACTATAGGCTCTTCTTTAATTTACCACTGGCTTATTGCTTTTTCTGAAACTTCTATATTTTTGACATCGTTGCTTTAATATAATATTGACTTTTACATACACACGTGATTTTCCGGAAAATCCCTCCATTTTGTTGAAACGACCTTTATACTGTAAATCTTCTTTAAAATTTTCAGTTTGATATATGAGAAAAGGCGATTTCTTTCATTTCTACTCTTTGCTTTATGTCCTACAAAAATTGATCCTTCTTAACATTTGCTCGTTTTCCATGTATGTAAGGGGATTTAGATATTGTGTTTTCTTTGAAACTAACAGACGTTACTTACACGTCGGGATCTACGTACGGAAATAGTACAACTATATGTAAAAGAAAAATTACACATATACAATGCGTTATTTTTCAGTTAGGCGTAGGGTACTACATCTAATTTGTAAATACAACACAAACGAGAATATTTTTACTTAACTGTCTATAATTTGTTTAAAAAAGGATAAACTTCTTTCCCAGCGTAAGTTTTTCCAAGTGACTATAGCAACTTTACAATGATGAACTCCAGACAGTATATGGAGATGAAAACATAGTACGCTACATTAAAGCAAACCGTATAAGATGGGCGGGCCACGTGCTAAGATAGAGTAACGAAAGACTTCTGAACGCCACATTCTGGGAAAGGCCCGATGGTAAAAGGTCAGTTGGTCGCCCAAGAAAGAGATGGAAGGACGCAGTAGCCAGTGATCTACGCAAAATGAGAGTACAGCAATGGGAAATAGCTGCTCAGGACCGACAGCAATGGAGGGAAATAGTAAATGCGGCCATGACTCACATAGAGTTCTAGAGCCAAATGATGATGATGATGACTATAGCAACTTCACCGTAATGGCCTTCAAAGGCGATACTTATGATTGATTTGTATTTAGAACACTCCCAGACGTTATGAAAAATCTTTTACTTGATCTTAATATTACGATATAACTCAACTACATGATTCTGGGTGAATTGATTACCTCAGGACCATGCTGATGCTTCTAATACCGGATGGCCCGGATAAAGAGAAGAGACTCCAGGTTAAGTTAGTGGAGGGAGACGTGTAGACTCACAGAACCGAAGCTGTCTCGAAACCAGGACTGTCTGAATTAATGGTAATGTCTTGAACGAATAATGCAACGACAAAGGACAAACGAAAACGGAAACAAAGAGTAAACGTAACCAGATTTGCCTGTTGGAAAATAACATCTTGGAATGGAAGCAACCAGAAAATAATTATTGGAATGAGAAAACATATGATAGATATACATTAACCGCCACGCTACTAGACACATTATTCATTGAGCTAATGCAGTCCTGGGCCCTTCACTTGTTACACTGTTTACTTCTATGTCTAGTGACATCTAGAACGTCAGAAAATGTATAGAAACTGAGTATAAACATAGAAGGTTGATAGTTTATAGAACAGTAGTTGTATTTGAAGTTTATAGTTATCATTGTGTCAAAGTTGTAAAAATGATAAAGTGTTGTAATATTGTTGGTGTTTGAATAAAGTTATTTTAAAACAGAATCACAATACTATTAAGAATAATGTATTTCTTGTATCGAAAAACAATTATTTTGAATAGTTTAATGAGAGTCACATGACATGACAGACATGAAAGTCACAGGTGAGAACTGGCCGGATTAGCACAAGCCTAGCGATTAGGTTTTCATGTGTCTACTAGATCATGACACACAGTGCCGCGCCAGCACGTGGTAGCGCCTGTGTGCAAAACATTTAATGGCGCCCAAAATTAACAATTATTTATTGTAACCAGTGGCGCACCCAGGGGGTATTGGTTAAAACCCCCTCTGGGCATATGTAAAATATATAAAGAAGAGTAGGGCAATGTAACTTGTCTTTCACAAACAATACAAAAAACCAAACCAAACCAAACAAAAATAACTAAAAATTTTCACACATTCAACAGGAATATAAAGTAAGACTGGCGTAACAATATAAAAAAGCTAAAGATATATATAAACATGAAATAGCTATTTTATAAAAGATAAACTTTTCACGCCTTTACTTCGGAAAACCTTTTTATAATATGGTGAATACCAATTTTCATTTAATACTGACTCTATAGAGATGATAGATAAATTTGTCAACCGCTCTTTACTGATGGTCGATCTTAAATAATTTTTTATAATCATGAATAACCATTTTCAATTTCGTTGCAAAACGAAAATACAGCCGAACCATATTCCAGTCCAATCAGAGAGTGCCGCAAGCACCTCTACCGGTTTCGAAACTCATTAGTCTCTCATCAGGAGGCACATATGCTGCTCTCCCTGATCCAACCAAAACAAACCCCAGCGTGCAGTCCCGAATTGCAACGAACGAAATGGCATAGATGCCCTAGCGGCAACTGCTAGCAAAAGACTAAGTTTTCACTCTAATGGCATACAACATATCCCACCAGAATGAAAACAATGGGAACCTTCTCTGGTTACACCTCCGAGGCTTCTACAATTTGCAAGCCATACGGATGCTGAGACTAAGGAAGATGAGGGAATTCTACAATTTACAATTCACGTCACATCTGCTCAGCGCGGTAAAGTTCCAACGAGACTGGTTCCCTTCATACTCCACACAGAGTAAATGTAAATCATGATTTACATTTACTCTGTGTGGAGTATGAAGGGAACCAGTCTCGTTGGAACTTTACCGCGCTGAGCAGATGTGACGTGAATTGTAAATTGTAGAATTCCCTCATCTTCCTTAGTCTCAGCATCCGTATGGCTTGCAAATTGTAGAAGCCTCGGAGGTGTAACCAGAGAAGGTTCCCATTGTTTTCATTCTGGTGGGATATGTTGTATGCCATTAGAGTGAAAACTTAGTCTTTTGCTAGCAGTTGCCGCTAGGGCATCTATGCCATTTCGTTCGTTGCAATTCGGGACTGCACGCTGGGGTTTGTTTTGGTTGGATCAGGGAGAGCAGCATATGTGCCTCCTGATGAGAGACTAATGAGTTTCGAAACCGGTAGAGGTGCTTGCGGCACTCTCTGATTGGACTGGAATATGGTTCGGCTGTATTTTCGTTTTGCAACGAAATTGAAAATGGTTATTCATTTGATTTACATTTACTCTGTGTGGAGTATGAAGGGAACCAGTCTCGTTGGAACTTTACCGCGCTGAGCAGATGTGACGTGAATTGTAAATTGTAGAATTCCCTCATCTTCCTTAGTCTCAGCATCCGTATGGCTTGCAAATTGTAGAAGCCTCGGAGGTGTAACCAGAGAAGGTTCCCATTGTTTTCATTCTGGTGGGATATGTTGTATGCCATTAGAGTGAAAACTTAGTCTTTTGCTAGCAGTTGCCGCTAGGGCATCTATGCCATTTCGTTCGTTGCAATTCGGGACTGCACGCTGGGGTTTGTTTTGGTTGGATCAGGGAGAGCAGCATATGTGCCTCCTGATGAGAGACTAATGAGTTTCGAAACCGGTAGAGGTGCTTGCGGCACTCTCTGATTGGACTGGAATATGGTTCGGCTGTATTTTCGTTTTGCAACGAAATTGAAAATGGTTATTCATTTTGATTTACATTTACTCTGTGTGGAGTATGAAGGGAACCAGTCTCGTTGGAACTTTACCGCGCTGAGCAGATGTGACGTGAATTGTAAATTGTAGAATTCCCTCATCTTCCTTAGTCTCAGCATCCGTATGGCTTGCAAATTGTAGAAGCCTCGGAGGTGTAACCAGAGAAGGTTCCCATTGTTTTCATTCTGGTGGGATATGTTGTATGCCATTAGAGTGAAAACTTAGTCTTTTGCTAGCAGTTGCCGCTAGGGCATCTATGCCATTTCGTTCGTTGCAATTCGGGACTGCACGCTGGGGTTTGTTTTGGTTGGATCAGGGAGAGCAGCATATGTGCCTCCTGATGAGAGACTAATGAGTTTCGAAACCGGTAGAGGTGCTTGCGGCACTCTCTGATTGGACTGGAATATGGTTCGGCTGTATTTTCGTTTTGCAACGAAATTGAAAATGGTTATTCATTTTGATTTACATTTACTCTGTGTGGAGTATGAAGGGAACCAGTCTCGTTGGAACTTTACCGCGCTGAGCAGATGTGACGTGAATTGTAAATTGTAGAATTCCCTCATCTTCCTTAGTCTCAGCATCCGTATGGCTTGCAAATTGTAGAAGCCTCGGAGGTGTAACCAGAGAAGGTTCCCATTGTTTTCATTCTGGTGGGATATGTTGTATGCCATTAGAGTGAAAACTTAGTCTTTTAATTTTTTATAAGTTTTAATAATAAAAAAATATCGTTCAGCAGTGGCATCAGATTTGATATGGGCAGAGTGAGCAAAATGCGAAGAGCTATTGTTAAATTTGGTCAAACTGCAGTAAATTCGTTTAAAAATATTAATTTTAAAAAAATTTACAAACTCAAAATCAAAAAAACTCAAAAAAATTTACAAAATCATTATTTAATTCTTTTAACAAAGGCCCAAGCTGTATAATTTCTTCAAACAAATCGTCTCCCACTATGTCTAGCTAATCAGTAAATCTCATTTTTTTACAAATTTCTACAAAAAAATTTTAATTGTGAGTGTTCTGTAATGTTGTTCAAAATATATAAAAATTTGAAAGAATCAACATGATTTTCCAATATGGAAAATATTTCATTTAGTGAAATTAATGCTTGGTCGAGAACACAATAAAAGAAATGAACTTTGTATGGTACATATTTTACGATTCAAAATCAGTTGATCTTTATGTTCGTAATCGAACTGTCTGCTTAGTAGATGTGGCTGGTTGAAAATTGAGCTCCACATCCAGTTTCTCTGCAGTTTCATTTGCTGTGGTAATAACATCATTAAATTCGCTATCTGTCCGAAACCTGAGCAAGAACTGTGTTAACTGTTGTAAAGCATTTAAGGCCAACTGCATATTTATTGTTTTTGATTGTAAAATCTTGCTAACGAAGTTAACTTTGATCAGAACTTCATACCATATCATATGGAGCATATGAATGTAAATGTTGATATTTTATCTTCTTAAGATCTGCTTGATATTTTGAATCAAGATCAAATTTATCCGAATGTGTTATAGCACATAAATCATCATAAATTTCTGCCAAATTTTAGTGCAATGCCTTTAAAGCATAAATTCTGCTGGACCGGTGGCTTGATGGCTGCATGTCTGTACCTACATGATTTTTTGTTTATGCAGATTGGATAAATGAATACGTGATGTGCCTACCTTTGAAGTTGAGTTATACAGGGTGGCAAGGTCGGTAAATGGGTAAGTGTTGTTTTGACCGGCCTAAAATTTTTGTAACAACTCTAGTGGCGCCCCTTAATTGCTGGCGCCTGTGTGCGCCGCACACATTGCACACGTGGACGGCGCGGCCCTGATGACACATCACTAAATCAGCAACTTTAAATGAAATAGTAGATTTAACAATCTCCAGCGATTACATTCCAGAATTGCATAAAAAATTAAGAAAGAAATGGGTAACTATTTGGCTCAAGTTTGTACAAACTTCGAGGAATCCATATATTTACATATACCCACAACTTCCGCAAAATATCCCACATATATTTGATTATCACGTTACTAAATTTTATTCCACATCCCTAAGTCGCTTGAGATTAAACCATGGCAATTTTCCAAGCAAGCAAGCATAGTGATTTAACCCAGCCTGAGAGACTTGCTCACCCCTAGAGAATGACATTCGGGTGATACAATTCATTGGGGCGAGGAGGATTAACTCCCGTAAGCAGGAATCACTCCACCCCGCTTCAATGCTCCAGACCATCCACTTACCCCCCGATAGCACTCTGATGCGCTATAGAGGCTCTCAATCAGCAAAGTGCTTATCATATGGGAGTCTTGGGTACACGGACTCCCATATGAAATCCTACCCCGATCAATGCAGGCCAGCGTGAGGCGCTCTATTCCCGCTATCTCTAGTGACTTATCTTCGATCTGTTTTGCTTGCTCGGGCGCCGAGTCCCCGCTCTGGGCTCTGTCCAGTTCGGCGACTCGGCGCTCGAGGATGTGGGCCCCTCATGCCCTTTTTTAGGTTTTGTTACTAATATTTTTTTTTGTGGCTTTCGCCTATTGTTAATATTTTATTGATTTTTTTAGTGGCTGAAGCCGATTTGAAGTTTTTTTGTATATTTTTTTGAGGGATGTCTGAAAATTATAAAAATCAACATTAATAAATATAATGAGATGCCAAAGGTGAGCAAGTTGTCTTCTTTTGATAGAGCTACGATTATCTAGCCTTTATTATATATTTACTAATATTTGTTGTTTGGGTCTCCTATGTTTCCATCTATGGTACACATCATACCTTAATATCTCTTGCAAGATCCGGTTTGGGTGGTCTTCTAGCTCAGCAAATTTTGTTCTGGCTTTTTCCTCCATAATATCCAGTACTCTTATTTGTTTTAGGTCTCTAAATAAGAACCGTTCGGCGACGTATCTGGGCACGTTTGCAGCTTCTCTGAGGCAGTTGTTGTGTGCCGCTTGTATCTTCTTTTTGTTACTTTGACTTATGTGACCCCATGCAAGAGATGCGTATGTAATTATTGGCAGTATAATGCTATTTATCAGTCTTAATTTTGTTTTCATAGCTAATTTGCTTCTTCTTCCTGTGAGTCCTCTTATTGCTGATCTGGCCGCTGCTGTTTTCTGGACTGTTGCGTTGACATGTGATGTGAATGTAAGACCTTGGTCCATTGTGACTCCTAAATATTTAACTTCGTTTTGCCATTCGATGGGTCTGTCTTGCAATGTTAGCTGTTCTTCTGGGTTATCTCTTCTCTTTTTGAAGATAACCGCTTGGGTCTTATCTGGATTTATTGCTATTTTCCATTGGATACTCCATTCTTCTATTGTATCCAATGCCGTCTGTAGATTTCTTACAGCTATATCTAGGTTCATGTGTTTTGCAGCAATTGCAGTGTCGTCTGCATAAAGGCTGATCAATGTTCCGGGTGTTCTTGGAACATCTGCTGTATATATGGTATACAGAAGGGGTGATAAAACTGCCCCCTGTGGTACTCCAGCTTCCGGCATTCCGTGTTCTGATAGAACTGGTCCTATCCGGACCCTGAACTTCCGGTCGCTTAGGTACGAGGAGATGAGTTTCGTCATGGCCCCGCTGTATCTATAATCTCTCATTTTGTATGTCAGTCCTTCATGCCACACTCTATCAAAGGCTTTGCTTACATCCAGAAAGGCTGCTCCCGTATATTGTTGGTCATTGAATCCAGCTACTATATATTCGCTAAGTCTTAATATTTGAAGTTCGCTGGAATGTTGAGCTCTGAATCCAAACTGTGATTCTGGGATTATGCCTAGCCTGTCTGTCTCTGATTGGAGCCTGGTTTGGATGACCCGTTCCACTATCTTACTGACTGCTGGAAGTAAGCTAATCGGCCTGTAATTTTGAGGAAATATGTGGTTCTTTCCTGGCTTGGGTATCATAATTACATGGGCTTCCTTCCATCGATTTGGGAAGAGCCTGTATCTTAGTATTGCGTTTGTTATATTTGTCAAATACACAACTGCTTTCGAGGGAAGATACTTCAGAGCTCTGTTAGTGATTTCGTCTGGACCAGGTGCTTTCTTTGGTGAACTTTTTCGAATCAGTTCACTTATTTCTCTTGGTGATGTGGGATTTATTATTTCTTCTTGTTCTTCGGGCGTTTCTAGTTCTGTTTCTTCGACTTCTTCGATAAAGTCTATATCTTCGTCTTGGTGATAATTCAGTGTACACTCTCTTTCAAGTGTCCTTCTCATCACCTCGGCTTTATCTTCTTCTGTGTAGACGATCCCATTTTCTCCATGTAGTGGGGAATGGGTTTTCTATCGTTTCTTAAAGTTCTTTGGAGCCTCCATATTTCTTGCATATTTTGGCTCCTTTCCTCCATTTCTTTTATGTAGTTTTCCCACTTTTGGCTTCTATGGTCTATTAGTGCCTGTTTGACTTGTCGATTCAGTCGATTTGCCCTATTTTTATCTTCCTGGTTTCTCGTTCTTCTGGCTCTCTTTTTGGCTCTGTTCTTTTCCCTTATCATTTCTTTTATTTCCTGATTTATGTCTCTAAATCTTCCCATATGAATTTCATATTCTTCTTCAGTAGTGCTATTTCTTAGTGCTTCTTTTATGATGTTTTCGAGCTCTAGGACTTTTTCCTCTATTTCTTGTGGATTGTCAATTGTAGGAATGTTTCCAATTCCTATGCTCACTAGGCGTTTGAAGTTAGACCACTTGGTTTTCTTTCTTTTCTTTGTTGTTCTGTTATCTTCTTCCCATGTACCTATTTCTATGAGTATGGGGTTGTGGTCTGCTGATCCTTCGTTTAAGGTTCGGATGTCTGTTTGTAGTCCTAGGCTTTTGGCCACTACTATATCTAAATGGGTTGGTAGAGCATTTCCAGGAAAGTATGTTGGTTCGATGGGCCCAATCACCATGGTGTCTTCGTTGTTCACTAGATAATTATTCAGTATTCTACCGTTTCTGTTTGTAGCTCTATCGTTCCAGTTAGGGGATCGGGCGTTTAGGTCTCCTATTATTATGGACGGTTCTTCGGCGTTCAGGAACGTATTCAGGTCGTCGTCGTTTAGAGGATCTGTTGGCCTTACATATGCTGAAGTGATCCTTATTTCACCTTGTCTCATCTGGACTTTTATTGTTGTTGCTTCCATAGTGTTTAGTGGTGGCGTATGTTGTAATGTATGATTTATTCCTTTTCTCACTAGGATAGCAGTTCCTCCTGAATTTGCTCTGTGGTCGTTCCTGTAGATGTCGTATCCTGGAAACTTGATATTGATGGTATGAGTTAGTTTAGTTTCTTGCAATGCTACGACATCCATTTCATATCTATTTATTAATTCGTCCAGCACGTTTGTATTAGTTCTTATGCCGCCTGAATTCCAGGAGCCTATCTTCAGGTAGCCCCTAGTTTCGTGCCTTAGTTCAGTGCTATTTTTACATTTTTAATCGCTTCACTTACCGTTTTTATGACTAGCTCTTCTATCATCGTGGCCAGTCCTTTTTGTTGTTCTTTTGAAATTAATATGGTCGAATCTGTTGTTGGGTTTTGTGTTGGTTTGGTGATTTGGGCGTACGATTGCCCATTGTTTCTTTTAGGTTGTTGTGTTCTGTTTTCTATTGTTATTTGTCTGGGTCTTCCCCAGGCAGGTATCTTTGGGCATCCTCTATAACTTGCCGGGTGTTGCCCTTGGCAATTAGCACATTTTGCTTTTTGTTCTGCTGGAATTTGGCAGAATTTACTCTTGTGATTTTCTCCGCACTTTACGCACCTAGCGTCTTTGAAGCATGCATTTTGGGCGTGGTGGAAGCCCTGGCAATTAAAACATTGAGTTGGTCCGTTGCTCTTTCTTAGATCTTCTATTACTACTCTCATGTACATAAGGTTGGTAATTTTCTTGGCTTTGGGTACGTCTTCTTTTTCCACTGTAATTATAAACATTGGCAGAGATTTTTTGTCTGCCTTCCTAGACTTCATGTTTGTTACGTTAATTGTATTTATTTCATGTTTATTTAATAGTTCCGTTTGTATATCTATAGGTTTTGTATTTGAGGGAAGTCCTCTAATAACCATTTTAGGCTTGATATCTTCGTCTAATGGGAAGGCGATCCACTGAATTTTGATTTCTTTGTTATAATCTTCCAAGATATGGGTAAATTTTCTATAATCTTCAGGGCATTTTGTTTGAATGAGTGTTTCTCTTCCGTTTTTGGAGATTTTATTGTCTGTGTATATCTTTTGAGTTTCAGCAATTTTCAATATTGTTCCTGTTTCGTTTACTGTTTGTAGTTTTATGACGGGTGGTTTTGGTTTGGACCTGTTTATAGTGCTTTCTTGATTGTTTTGTTCGGTGATAAGGATATTATCAATTTCGCTTGTTTCCATTGTCTCTTCCCTGCCTTTATTCGGTAGGGAAGGAAATAGTTCTTGTACCTTAGATGTTGATGGCACGCTGTTGTCTTTTCCGACCTTTTTTGGCAGGGAAGGGAAATCATCATTTGTTTTTGTTGTGGGTGTTATGGGTAAATTTTTTGTATTTGCGATGTTATTATTAGTATCTTCAATTTTTTTCTTTGGGATTGCTGTCATCGATTTTTTTTTCATTTATTTGTATATCGGTTGTCTGGTTTTCGTTTTTAAGTTCGTCGAATCTTTTATCTATAGTTTCGATTACTTTTTCTTGAGAGTTTATTATTGTATTTTGTAGTCCATTGATTTTTTCATTCAATTGATGGATTTGGTTTCTGAGTTTTTTAATTTCTTCGTCCTTTTCTTTTAGTTGCTTTTTCATTTCAGCCACTGAATCTTCATCTTCCTGGCACTCATTCGGCCTTTGACGTTTTGCTGCCTTCTTATTTTTGTTTTTAGTTTTATTTTTCTCTACTATTTCTGATTCGTGTTCTGGTTCCATGTTGTTCTGTTTTTTCTTTTCCGCTATGGCCTTAGGTGTTTTAGAAACGCCGTTTAAGGCATTGCACGTTAAATTTTCATTATTTTGATCAATATCAATATCAGAATTATCAAACAGCGGAAGATTTGAGTAAATATTTGGACTTACCTCCATCGGTCCTCTTTATAATTGTTTTTTTTTTTTAACTTACTTTTCTGCCCCACGAAATGTATACCTATTTTTGAGATATTCGATGTTGTACAAACTCGTCGGCAGCCTGTCTGATCCTTCAAAAAGGTTTAGATCTTCGAAATATTTAAAGTTTTGGAAAGAACTTTTTAAATACGTCTTTATACTTTGACAGTACTTTGACAGTACTTTATGGCAATTTTCCTGCACATTTAGCTGAAATAATAATGCGTATTAACTCTTTTTTTTTCATGTGATAACTACTCTACTGCAGATTTAAATCATATAATCTTTAATTGTGAACTTAATAAATACCATACGAAAACACTAATTGCTAGACTTCAGGAGCAGAATGTAAGTTTACCGCTGAATATTTCACACCTACTTCAACACCAAAACTATTAATGATATTATCATACAATTTCTTAAAGATTCTAAAATAAAAATTTAATATGACATCTTCAATCTTCAACTTTCAAATATCTGTGGCAAAAAGTTCATCTAATGCCATACCCTCTTTGTGAACACACACACAAACAAAGTAGATCATACTGATGAGTAGACATTTTAGTACACAAGAAATACATAAACAGTATTGAACAAAAAAGAATACATGCATGACAGAATTCTCCAGTTATCACTAAAGCTTAATCAGACCAATTTGCACCTAAGATGTGTCACGCCCCACAAATTAGGGATGGCGGTTTTTGACAAAACACCGGTTTTCGGTTATACCGGTTTTTTTTGCTTACGGTTTAACCTGGCGGTTATAACCGGCCAAAAAACCGGTTTTTGGAAAAACCGGTTTTCGGTTTTTTTATCCAATAGGTTACAAAGTTCATTTACAATACACTTTAGTTTGCGATACTCCATTCGACTCGATATCAATATGATCAAAATTAGTACTATCGAAAGGACATGTATTACTTTTAACACGTTTGTATATTTGTAGAATAGGTACATTTTAACTCATTTAATACTTCCTGTATGAGTGTATCGTTTTGAAAACGTAGCGAAATTCTTGGAGATTCGTATTCGTAATCAGTAATTCGATATTCATAGTCAGAGCATTATTTTTGGTAATCAGAAAAAGTCATTCATCCACTTTCAGTGTCAAGAGTAAAGTGTGAAAAACAGATGATGTTTGCATCTAATTCAACCAGACCCTTCTTATGTAAATATTATGATTACAAATACCTTTTCAAGGAAATATTATAATAAAACTTAATAATTGTTTCTGGGTGATGTGTGTTTGCTTCTGTATTTTATAAAATAAAATATTGTTATAAAACTTTGAATTCTGGTTTTGTTTGGAATAATTACTTGAGAATAATAATTATGATTGGGATCCGAAATAATACCTAACCTGATCCTAATCACCGTAAAAACCTAATAACCGGTTTTTACTTTAAAAATAAAAAACTGGTTATAACTGGGACAAAGAAACAACCGGCAAAACCGGTTATTGCGAAGTAAAAAAACCGGTTTTAGGTTTAAACCGGTAGGTTTTTCCCATCCCTACCACAAATTTCTAAAACCATCGAAGAATTCAGAAACATTCTACAACACACTACAAGAAACCATTGACAAAATTAATGACACCCAAAAAACTAGTTATTTACGGATACCTTCAGACTGAGATGGGGTGTAGCAAACCCATCAGCAGAATACAGAGCCTTTGCTTGGTAATTCTAACAGAAGAAGTCAACAACACGAACATGCCAACAATAGCGGAATAAAGGAAGTCGAAGAACAAATCACAACCACAACAATACCATACCCAATACATAAGCAACACACAATACACAAGGACACTCTACCTACGAAATTTAAAATAAAAAGCTTAATTTATACGAATTAAGTTGTTTATCATTTTATACATTAATCTATGATCTTTTTCTTTACGTGCCATCTCCGTGACGGAGGTTGGCAATCATCATGGCTATTCTGATCTTAGATGCTGCTGTTCTGAATAGTTTGATTGATGTGCATCCGTACCATTCCCTCAAGTTACGCAACCATGAGATTCTTCTCCTTCCTACAATTATCTTGCCCTGGATTTTTCCTTGTATAAATTAATTGAAGTATGTTGTATCTCTGATTACGCATAACATGCCACAGGTATTGCAGCTTTCGTGTCCTGATGGTTTCCAATATTTCCATTCTTTTGTTGACTCTTCTCATGACTTCGTTGTTTGTTACATACTCCGTCCACGATATCTTCAGGATCCTTCTATACGCCCACAGCTCAAATGCTTCCAAATTTTTAGCAGTTGGCTCGTTAAGTGTCCATGCTTCTATCCCGTAAAGCAGAGAAAATATAACACCTTCCCAGCCTAACTCTCAAGTCTAATTTCAGTTCTTTCGTGCTTTATCTATTCGAACTTTAATTTCTTTGGAGTAATCGTTTGTCTGATTAATTATCGTGCCAAGATAGTTGTAGTTTTCAACTTGTTCTAACGTTTTACCGTTAATTGTCAGCCTTTCGTCATTATTTTGGGTTTTTGATATCATCATAAATTTAGTTTTCTTGATGTTTATTGATAATCCATATTTTTCTCCATATAGTCTGGGCTGATTATCGGAGAATAGGCCATTTTTGGGAAAAGTTATTTACCAGCAATTTTACTGCTGGAATCGAATCTTATGATTTTATATATTAATAATATAGGTATGCAAAGTCCGCAGATAGTGTGCTACGTTTTTTATAAACAAAATGGCGTCCGAAAATCGTGTTTTTTTCAATTTTTGCTCTATAACTCCAAAGATTTTAACTTTACACCAAAAACACTCAAATAAAAATTCACCGCAATTAAATTCTGCATAGAGACGTGTTTTTCCCGATTCACTTCGACGAAAACTTTCCCCGGAAAAAGCGGGGTTTTCCAACAAAATCTTTAATTTTCAACTGAACTTTTAGATAAGTAATTGTTAATCAATAATTAAATAACTTGGTAATATAAAAGCCCTTTTTATGTAGATTATAATTTCAGAAGCCGATAGAAATCGAATGAACAGTTTAGCAAAAATTGAATTGTTAATTAAAAATTTACGGTCGCTATAATAACGACAATAATTATGATGCATAAGAATAACTATGATTTTTTCATAAAAAGATACTATACCTACCTAATGTACTTGACAGAATTAAAATTGGACTATTTAAGCGGCCTCAGGAATATTTTAAAATTATAAAGAATTTTTTGGCTTATAAACAAATAGAATATCTCGGGAAATATTAAACTAAATTAAATTGTAAAAACGGTATTCGAAAAACAGCGGCAGGACGCTTCTTTTAAAAGAAAAACGTTTAATTATGATGAGCAGTTCCGGAGATACAACCGGTCAAAGTTGACCAGAATTTACGGCAAAGATATAAAAAATAGGATCATGATTTTCAAACCATCGCCTTTTTATTTTTGTCCTCGTTCTCCACACCAATTTTCATATCCTTAAAATACTCATAACATATATTATTATAATAAAAACTATCGATAATACGTGTGAAAATTGCCAAAAATAGCAAAATTCCAATAAAAAATTAGGTTGGAGAAAATGTAACCCTCAAAGTTCAAAATCGGTATACGTTAAAAAAATGCATTTTCTCGGCTTCCCATGGAGAAATTTCCTTCATTCTTTTTTTGTTCCCTAATAACTCGAGTAGATCCATCGAACTAACGCATTATTAAATGTCAAACTTGCTTTTGTTTTGTTATAATAAATTAATTTATTTATTATAACACAAAATTTTAATTTGTTTAAATAAAAATTGTTTAAATACTTATACAGCTTTCAAATGAGAATATTTATGTTATTAACTTTAAAAGGTACACTTGTGGTAAGTTTATCTAAAAAAAGCCTACAACTGGAAAAAATATGTAGTTTTCTGTTCTTATAAATAAATTAATCTATTATAACAAAACAAAAGCAAGTTTGACATTTAATAATGCGTTAGTTCGATGGATCTACTCGAGTTATTAGGGAACAAAAAAAGAATGAAGGAAATTGCTCCATGGGAAGCCGAGAAAATGCATTTTTTTAACGTATACCGATTTTGAACTTTGAGGGTTACATTTTCTCCAACCTAATTTTTGATTGAAATTTTGCTATTTTTGGCAATTTTCACCCGTATTATCGATAGTTTTTATTATAATATTATATGTTATGAGTATTTTAAAAATATGAAAATTAGTGTGGAGAAAGAGGACAAAAATAAAAAGGTGATGGTTTGAAAATTATGATCCTATTGTTTATATTTTTGCCGTAAATTCCGGTCAATTTTCACCGGTTGTATCTCAGGAACCACTCGTCGTAATTAAACGTTTTTTCTTTTAGAAGAAGCGTCCTGCCACTGTTTTTCGAATACAGTTTTCACAATTTAATTTAGTTTAATATTTCCCGAGATATTCTATTTGTTTATAAGCCAAAAAATTGTTTATAATTTTAAAATATTCCTGAGGCCGCTCAAAATAGTCCAATTTCAATTCTGTAAAGTACATTAGATAGGTATAGTGTCTTTTTATGAAAAAATCATAGTTATTCTTATGCATCATAATTATTGTCGTTATTATAGCGACCGTAAATTTTTAATTAACAATTCAATTGTTGCTAAACTGTTCATTCAATTTCCATCGGCTTGTGGAGTTATAATTTATATGAAAAGGGCTTTTACATTACCAAGTTATTTAATTATTGATTAACAATTGCTTATCTAAAATTTTAGTTGAAAATTAAAGATTTTGTTGGAAAAACCCGCTTTTTACGGGGAAATTTTTCGTCGAAGTGAATCGGGAAAAACACGTCTCTATGCAGAATTTAATTGCGGTAAATTTTTATTTGAGTGTTTTTGGTGTAAAGTTAAAATCTTTGGAGTTATAGAGCAAAAATTGAAAAAAAACACGATTTTCGGGCGCCATTTTGTTTATAAAAAAAGTAGCACACTATCTGCGGACTTTGCATACCTATATTATTAATACATACAATAATAGGATTAGATTCCAGCAATTAAATTGCTGGTAAATAACTTTTCCTTGTATTTTGCTAATTAGCCCAGAGTAATACTCAACTATCTTGTTCGTTAGCTTTTGGAGGTCTTGGTGATTGTCCGCTATTAAGATAATATCGTCCGCATATCTAATGTTATTAATTTAGGCCAGGAACTGAAGCTTTTCACCTCGCAATTTTTACAGAATGGATCGATTTGCTTGAAAATTCGAGAAGTAAAGTATAGTCCAAGGATCAAAATCTATATGATACCGAAAGGCACTTTTACCATGGGGGTGGTTACCACCCCATCACGTGGGTGGAAATTTTTTATTATATTTTGACTGCAAAAGTTGATAAAAACATTCATTCTAAGCAAAAAATGTTCTATACATTTTTTTTAATAAAAAGTAGTAGTTTTCGATTTATTCGCTATCGAAAGTGTAGTTTTATATAGAAAAAATCAATGTTTTTCGATATACTCATTTTCGATTCACTCAACTTTTGCCGTAGAAAAATTTTTTTCAAACCAAGTGCTTGTGAATTAAATAAACTACAATTTTATATTGAAACATATTTTCGTATCTCTAATGCTAATCTTTCTATTCTGAAGCAAATGGCATTTTTACCAAACTACAAAAAATCAGTCAAACTTCTATCTAGAATCTATTAATAATACATTAATAAATAATAATGAATAAGGCCAATGACTAAAAACACCGCTAACTTACATTATTATGCTTTCAATTCGTTTCCCCCTTTTTGATTTTCAAAAAAATATATTGATTTTTAACCGTAACTTTTTTATTTTTTACTTTAGAAAGTTTGGTAAAAAAGAATTTTGTAATTTTTTACAAGGTCTATAAGGCTATTAAGAGGAAACAGTAGCGATCAACAGGTAGCAAAAACGCGTTCCAGGATTGCGGCTGTAATTTTGAATATTTTTTCGAGATATTTGGCACACGTATTCGTAATATAATAAAGACTGGCGGTACAGAGCCCAATTTGAAAAATATATTAATATGTGGAAATTACTCTGTAATTAAATACAATATTAAAAAAACGAGCCTGTACCGCCATTAAGAAGAAAAAAAAAATACACTTTCTTCAAATAAAATTTTTTATCCGATGCCTAGATTTTGTGTCATTTTGGAACTAGTAAAATTTTTTATTTCATTAGTAGTTCCAAAATGACACAAAATCTAGGCATCGGATAAAAAAGTTTATTTGAAGAAAGTGTATTTTATTGTTCTTCTTAATGGCGGACAGGCTCGTTTTTTTAATATTGTATTTAATTACAGAGTAATTTCCACATATTAATATATTTTTCAAATTTCGCTCTGTACCGCCATTCTTTATTATATTACGAATACGTGTGCCAAATATCTCGAAAAAATATTCAAAATTACAGCCACAATCTTGGAACGCGTTTTCGCTACCTGTTGATCGCTACTGTTTCCTCTTAATATTAAATCTTTTTAAAATCCTCAGTCGCAAAAAGAGGTGACTTTGAAAGGGTTTGTAAAGGTGGTTTTTGCAGGTTATTACAAGTTCTAATTGTCAATAGCTCACTCAATTTTTGCCGTAGAAAAAATTTTTGCAAACCAGATTCTTGGGAATCAAATAAGCTACAATTTCATATTTAAACATTTTTTTCGTATCTCTGATGCTAATTTTGCTATTCTGAAGAGAATGCCATTTTTTTCCAATCTACAAAAATTCGTTATTCGCTTTTAACTCCATTTTTTTTAACTAATCATTCTAAGCCGGTCAAACTTTTAGAACCTATTAATAATACATAAGTAAAAAAGACCAAATAAGGTCAATGACTAATTTTAATTAGGGTGGTGGTTAGGGGGTTGCTTTCGAACACTTTTTCGCTGAAATAAATAGGGACTGATATTCTTTTCATTATAAGGAACTTAATTTTTGAGCTAGAGGCTTTTTTTATTTCTGGAGATAGATATTTTTAAATTCTTTAAATGAGTTATAAATGCATAGTTTTCCAGTCTTTTGACTTGGAAACTACATAATTTACCATTTGATAAAGAAGAGCCAACATATAATAAAGTATAGTTCGATTACTAGGTCTTAAAGAAAACTAAAAAAAGTTTTCCAGAAAAGTCCAGAAAACTGGAGTTATTAGCAGAAAACTTAATAAAAACATTGATTTTTTCGATATAAAACTAACACTTTCCATAGCGAATAAATCGAAAACTATCAATTTTATCAAAAAAGTATAGAACGTTTTTTGCTTAGAATGAACGTTTTTACCAACTTTTGCGGTTAAAATATAAAAAAAAATTTTTATCCCCTAGATGGGGTGGCAACCACCCCCATGGTAAAAGCGCCTTTCGGCATGATATAGATTTTGATCCTTGGACTATCCACTACTTATTCTTAAATTTTCAGTAGTAATTGCACAAGAGCTCTAAAATTATTGAATTTTTCCCGAGTGACACTTTGACAGTTTTAATTTAAAACTTTGAAATTTGAAAAACTCAAAACTTTGAAAGTTTTGAAATTATGCCAAAGTGTCACAAGGGCAAAAATTCTATATTAATTTTAGAGATCGAGTGCAATTTGTTGCGATTATTTCATGAATAAAACTGTTCAAAACCAAAATTTTATTGTAATTTATTTGTGTACGTACATATTAGTACAATTAAACACACAGTTGTTATAAATATTTCACGGTGGTTGAAAGTCATCACTTTTATAATTTTTAAAACATTAATTGTCATTAATGTCACTGAACGTATTTTTTCATAGCAACGAAGGGCATCTGACGTAATATACTTGACGACGGGAAATTATCAAAAATTATCAGTCTAATTTTGATTTATGTAGCTTTCTATTGGTCAGAATCTCCTATGAATGAAATAATCAAGTAAATCGATCCATTCTGTAAAATTTGCGAGGTTTTGTCCTATTTTAAGCTTCATTACTTGGACTAATTGGCGTTCCATTGACCTTCATTCCTGCTGTTTTTCCCTCAAGAGCTCATTTCATAATTTCTTCAGAGTATGCATTGAATAGTAGTGGTGACAATACACACGCCTGTCGCACTCCTCTTTTAATTTCGAACTCTTCTGATGTGTGTTCGTTAATGCGTATGTGTGCCTGCTGTTTATAATATAGATTTGTTATAATTCGAAGGCCATTGTATAGTAATTATTGTTTTGTTTTGAAAACGTCCATTAGCTCTTGTGGCGGACTTTACCGAAAGCCTTGTTGTAATTTATGAAACAGACGTACATATATTGGTTCACATCCAAGCATCTCTGGATTAGTACGTTGAATACAAAGAGAGCTTCACGGGTACCTACGCCTCTACGGAATCCAAATTGGGTTTCTTCAATATCCATATCAAGTATTTGGTAAATGCGTTTATTAATGATCTTTAAAAAAAATGAAGTGTGTGCGACATCTGGCTTATAGTGCGGTGGTCGGTGCATTTTCTAGCATTTTTATTCTTTGGGAGACAAATAAATGTTGAGGTAAACCATTCATTGGGTATGTCACCCGAGTGATAAATTTCATTAAAGAATTTAAAAGGACATCCATGTACTCATTTTCTATTATTTTCTATGTTACTGATTTTAAAAACAAATTAACACAGACGCAGTCAGAATTTGATAACCTTAGGATCATAACATCACCTTCAAGATATTTTTCAACAACACACTTGCTGTGCCCTGTGAGATCTAGGCCAAATATGTCTATCTTTGAGAAGACATACATGACCTAAAAACATCTAGGTACATTCTTCCCGGAATCGAGTGGAAACTGAAACTTCAAACATTAGTTAATTAAAAATGTAATTACCATTACACCAATAATTGTGGCTCAATTCCATATGGTAGGTGAGCCCAAGCGGGGATTTTTGCAGTTACTCGAGCGCATCAGATTATTACATGGGGAGAAACCTTGTACCCTGAAAACGTACCTCTACCATATATTGGCTCTTAATGCAGGGGAGTTCGTTAAGGGGAGCCGAAAAAAAAATCTATTCTTAGAAAAACTCGAAATTGTCAGATTAAGATAAGGTAAGTTAAGTACATGCAAAACAGTGTATATTTCAAAAATCTGACTATTTGAGCGGGGCGTAAGGAAATGGACGAGTCACAAAGTTTCACAAGAAAAAAGCGAATATTTCGCGAAATGAATGACAGATCGAAAAACTAAAAAATACGTGCTCAATATTTTTCAATAATCTATCGAATGATACCAAACACGACTTCCCACGGAGAGGGATGGGCTGTAAATTTAAAATTTGAGATACAAATCCCGCGATATTTCGCGAAATGAACATCAGATCGAAAAACTGAAAAATACACTCATTCAATATTTTTGAAAAATCTATCGAATGCCACCAAACACGACCCCCCACGGAGGTGATGTGAGGGGTTACTTTAAAATTTTAAATGGGAGCCCTCATTTTTATTGCTGATTTGGATTCCTAACGTAAAAATAAGTAATTTTTATTTGAGACTTGTTTTTCGAATTATGGATAGACGGCGCTATAATATAAAAAAATGATTGTTGTAAATGGAAAATTACATTAAAAATATAAAGTCCCCACTAAAATGGAAAACTTTACTTAACTTTTTTTGGTTTTGGGACCTACTCTTCACAACCCAATAGGTCCCCATAACGCCCGAGTGACTGCACATTTAGCATACTTTGCTCCCCTACCAATATAAACATAATACTTATTATTCCTTGTCTTAATTATTTAATCTGTGCTGACAGATTTTATGAGACAAGTACTGATTGTCTAATCAAACCATAAGTTAAAACAAATGATAAATGCCATAATAATTGATGCGGGTACTTACTCGAAATATATTCGACCACAAAATACTGTTACCAGAAAGTTTACCGACTAAATAAATAACGTTAAGGCTACGGCTCCACGGGCTGGAAATTGACGCTAGCAGTAGCCGCAAAACGAACTTAAGGTTCCGCAGAACGGAATAGGAATAGCCGAACTGTACCGACTACAGGACTTGTGCGTAGTCGGTTCAGTTCGGCTATTCCTATTCCGTTCCGTGGAACCTTAAGTTCGTTTTACGGCTACTGCTAGCGTGAATTTCTCGCCCGTGGAGCCTTAGCCTAAGGGTGAGAGAGAGCTTTTTTTAAAGTGGTTAACGTAATATCGTTGGTGACGTCTAGAACCTAGAATAGAAAATGTACAAAAACCAATATAAATAAGTTGACAGGTTATAGAACAGTTGTTGTGTTTGAAGTTTATAGTTGTCAATGTGTTAAAGTTGTAAAAGTTATAAAGTATTGTAATATTGTTGGTGTTTGAATAAAGTTTTTTTAAAACAGGTTAACAATACTATTAATTTATTTATTTTTTGTATGGAAAAACAATTATATTAAATAGTTTAATGACAGTCATATGACATGACAGACATGAAGATAGTCACACGTGAGAACTGTATGTACTGTATAAAATACAAACCTGCATTCAAAAGATCTACGATACAAACTTTATTAACAGAAAAATCGGGAAATATCCATTTCATAGTAATTGATTCAAATAATAAGCCAAAGAATATACCATATCATAATTTCTGTAAATCACAGGCGTGACCAACAATATCTTTAAAATTATTACCTACAATGAAATCAATACCTGAATTACATGTTATAATGAACTAAACTATTCTAATATTCCAAAAGAAAAACACAACACATACTGAAATATATTTTGTAATACTCCTTTATCAGGTTTAAATTCAACCATATTTATAATAAAATATGAAAAAAATATTTTTAGGAAACGCTTTTCTTTAGTTACGAGTGACTAAAATTAAACATATAAAAAAATCAACTAAAAAGCAAAAAAAAATTGAAAAAATCTAGCACATTCGTCAGAGAAAAGCGTGGTGTGTCTTCATCGAATAAATGGTTTTCGCACCACGTTTTTCTTTAACGAATATGTTTTTTTTTTCAATTTTTCTTTTCTTTTTTTTTATTTAAATTTATGTGTCTCGGCAGCGATGGCCATTGACACAAACAATATTGGTTATATAATAATTAATTACAATAAGGACTTAAAACTAATTATTATAACAGTTAATTTTTAAATCTTAAATAACATTCGGTAAAAATTATGAAGAAAAAAAATTGAATATACAATCATTGGATACTATAAAGACGTAAAACTAATTATGAAATTGCTTCGGTCTTCTTGGGATACTTCGGACGTTGTTTAGTCATAGTAACAGTTGCATATGAACTAGTAAGATTACTGGAAGAATTGGGTCCAGACATGGTGATGCTAAAAGTGGGGGAACATTGACTTAAATTGTTACTCATGTAGTCAAAAGTAACTTGAATTTGTTTATATTACGCTTTGGATGTCTGGAAATAAGTGATAACCTTGGATACATCACTGCAATACTGGTTGCCTAACCGTTTAAGATTATTAAGTAAAGCATCTCTTACTGACTGAAGTTACAGCTTGTTCTTGAAGATTAGCACGTAACACAATTATTGTTATTAGTCACTATTTGAGCGAAAACTAATTTTAATAACTAGTATTTACAGTAATAATTACAAATTTTGGCACCAATTTACAGATCGATACATAAACGTTCTCACGTTAATTTGACAGTCATCAATTTTTATTTCTTTGCTTTTTGGTTGATTTTTTTATAATATGTTTTATTTTAGTCACTCGTAACTAAAGAAAAGCGTTTCTTAAAAATATTTTTTTCATATTTTTTTATTTTTTACTTTTTAGTCTTACACTTTTCAAACATTAAAATATATAGTCATGTTTATTAAAATATGTATAAAACAAATGATGTGCAAACAAGAAAAGTAGTCGGAATCGGCAAAAAAATTGGAACTTTATTGTTTATTTATGAAGCATAACGTAAACAATTAACGTAAAAATTGAAATTATGTATAGTTCATATAATTAGCTACAATCTGTAAAAGTTTCAAGTTTGTTCATTGGAAAAAACAAGAGAATTTAAGCATTTTCCGTTAAAATCGTTTTTTTTATGTAAACAATTAATAAACAAAAAATTTTTTTATTGACTATTAGTTTATTGTTCCCGCGAATGCATATGTCTGCAAATTTTTAGTCATTTGCATTGAAGAAAAGGCAGTCAAATTAACGTCCAAAGACTTGACTCAAACGATTGAACTAAAGAAAAGCGTTTAGTTAATTAATACAGTAGAACCTCACAAGTCCGAACTAATTGGGGGGACAGCCTGTTCGGATTTCGAAAAGTTCGGATTATCCGAAAGTTAGCCTAACCGCCTAACTAATAAATAATTCAAAGCTTTCGTTGTCATTGATTTTGAATCGCTGCACCTGTCTCGCTCTCTTCCTCTTCCACCCACCTCAGATTGATATCACTGGTCACTGATGCAGAACCAGTGTCATTGTTTGTTATCAGGCGCTAACTCGCTGGCTAGATTTTCAATTTGAAGAAGTCGTACAACAACAGAATGTGGACAACAAGAATTTCCGGATGAAGACATTGTAAACTTGGTTTAACCTCAAGGCAACCCTAATGAAGATGAAGAAAACAAGGAAGAAGTTTCCCTACCATATCGAGTGTGACAAGCAGGTGCCACTAAAGCTCTGTTTGATGTAATGTTTATGCATAAATGGTTTAACATTGCTGCGTCAATTCGCTACACCACCATGCGTCAAAAGAAAATAACCGACTTCTTTAAGAATGCTCCTTAGGACTTCAAACGTTCCCGCAAGAGTATGGACAATATTTTTGGAATCAAGTTTGGACTACAGGAGAACCGACGTTAAGGTTATGTTTAACCTTTATACGCACTACGTATCAAGTACGTACGTATTTATTTTCAAGAAATTTTAAATCTCGAAGACCTATTAATCCTAGATTGTTCAATCTTCTGGTTTTACTCTGTATAATAAATATATTAAGTTTTTGTTTTGAATTTTTTAATTTTTTTCACTTTCCGTTGGGTCGGATTTGCCGAACGTTCGGATTAGCGGGGTTCGGATTTGCGGGGTCTACTGTACGACAAAACGCATTCTAATGTTAATTGCAGCCCAAAACGTTTCTACCGTTGGTTTTTCTAAGACTACGATAAAAACATGAATTTTTTGAATTCGAGTTTTGGTTAAAGTTTTGTTTCGTATCGTATTAAAATTTGACACGAATGAACGCCGATTTATATATAAACAATTATATATTATCGTTCAAAATTTGAAACTTTCTTGTTTATTTATGAAGCATAACGTAAACAATGAACGTAAAAAGTGAAATTATGTATAGTTCATATCATTAGCTACAATCCGTAAAAGTTTCAAGTTTCTACATTGTAAAAAACAAGAGAATTTAAGCATTTTCCATTAATATCGTTTTTTTTTATTTAAACAATTATTAAACATAATTTTGTTTTTATTGACTATTCGTGTAGTGTTCCCGCGAATCCATCGCAAATTTTCATTCATTTGCATTGAAGAAAAGTCAGTCAAATTAACGTCTAAAGATTGCAAACTATTGAAGTAAAGAAAAGCGTTTTAGTTATTTAACCAACACGTGTATTAATAAGGGCGATTAACAATTGAGATATTTTCGAGATTGTTAATCGCCATTTTAATTCTGGAGTTTGTTACAAAACTTTTCCGTCGACCGTACTTTTCAGAAATAAAGATATATCCATCTTTTGATTTTTCAAATACACAGAATTTTAAACAATAACGTAAATAATGATATACAATGACAGATAGCACTAACAGCGACTACTTGATTTTAAATTTTTTAGTGGGAATATAAATAGGTATATGTTTGGTTGCCTACACCACAGGTCAGTGCCAATCACAGAGCGTTTAATTAATTTATGCAAGCAATATATGTTGTGTTGCCTATAATGAAATCGTTCATTAATAGAAAATCATTCATTAATAGGTGTCATTAATCAATGATTTTGAGGGTGTTAAAATTGACCATAAATGGACGGTCGATGAAAAAATAATTTAAGTATTATGTTTATATAGGATTGAGCCACGAAATGAAAATTATATTTTTAATTAACTGTTTTCGACGTTTCGATTTTCACTTTGGAAATCGTTCTCAAAAAAGATTATGTTAAAAATTCTGGCAATTATGTCGCATTTACATCTATGCCTACATTTATTGTGTGAGCGAAAAAAAATGGTTTGAAAGTGATGTTAATACCCTAGCCTCCTTTATAGGTTGGATCATAAAATGTATTATTTGGAATCCGTGCAATCTTAAGCTCTTAGTGTTAATAAACAATGAAAATATGATTTTAAGAAAAAAAATGCTATATTGTTTCCAATAATTGGTCATAGAAGATTCTGTTTGGTTTTGTAAAGCGCATTATTTCACCAGCTATACATTAAACTTTCTCACAAACATGTTACATAAAAATTGTTAAAGTTGTTATAAAATGAAACCTGATAAATATAATCACTGTATTTAAAAATATTTTGTGTAATAAAATAATATTGTCAATTAATTGGCAATCCGACTGACTGCGCCAATTGAGTAAATTTAACAAATCCTTTACCTCGGTACCTAAATTGAAATCTAAGCTCTGGCATAACGCACTCAATTTGTCCTATTGTACCAAACAAAATCACAAGGTTAACTAAAAGTCACCGAGCCATTATGCAAGAGTTTAAATCCCCGTTGTTCGCCACCGCTCGCCCCGAATCGGGCCGTCGATCCCTTTAATCCGCTGTGCAATTGTTCCATTCGGGACGTTTCGGGCTTAATATGAAATGCTAATCAGACGGGCTAATGCGATTCTACTCGTGGTTTCACGAACTAATAAGTTAATCATAATGTCTGATTGGGAATTATGCCGCCAATCCGTGCGAAGCTCGGGACCGACATATAATATTTGCGACGGTATATTTCAGTTTTGTGTTTAAGCGAAGTTTAACCCAAAGAGACCTTTTACCGACGATTTGGTGTATATTTATGGTTAACCGGTAGTTAAAGAGAGACTACATAACATAATATAAGCGTTGCGTTGTCCAATGTTGAGATTTTAAAACGTTATAAAAACTTTTGATATCACTTAAAAGCTTATGGTAGGGGAGCCCAAGCGGGGATTTTTGCAGTTACCTGAGCGCGTCTGATTATCACATGGGGAGAAACTTTGTACCCTGTAAATGTAGCTCTCCCATATATTGGCTCTTAGTAATACAGGGGAGTTCGTTAAGGGCGGCCGACAAAAAAATCTATCCTTAGAAAAACTCGAAATCGTCATATTAAGATAAGGTACCTACATGCAAAGAGTGTATTTTTCAAAAATCTGACGATTTGAGCGGGGCGTAAGGAAATGGGCGAGTCACAAATTTTCACAAAAAAAAACGAATATTTCGGGAAATACCTCGTACCTCGAGTATACCTCGGGTATACCTCGGGAAATACTTCGGGTACCTCTTTTTATCTAGAGGAGATGAGAGGCCCGATCCACCAAATGAAAGATAATAAAGCAGCTGGCCTGGACGACATACGAACAAAACAAATACGAACTTTGGACTAGAAACCGTAGAGTGGCTCGTAAAAATGATGAATTGCTGCATCCGTACATTACAAATCCCCAAAATCTGGAGGAAAGCTAGAGTGGTAGCCCTCTTAAAACCAGGGAAGGATCTGGCGGATACAAAGAGTTTTAGACCTGTCTCTCTTTTGTGCCACATTTTCAAGGCATTTGAAAGAATGATACTGAACCGGATCGCTGAATATATGGAGACTAAAATTATTCCAGAACAAGCAGGATTCAGACCCGGAAAGTGCTGCTGCAGTCAAGTTCTTAATCTCACCTAACATACTGAAGATGGTTTGAAACGAAAAGAAATAACAGGAGTAGCGTTCATAGACCTAACTGCCGCCTATGACACAGTTAACCATCAACGGCTACTCGCAAAACTCTACGAAACTACAAAGGATTTCCGACTAACAAGGTTAGTGAAATGTCTCCTCCAGAATAGATGCTTCTACGTAACGCTCAAGTCCAAGAACAGTTCGTGGAGGGACCAAAAAAATGGGCTACCACAGGGAAGTGTCCTTGCGCCGATTCTATACAACATATACACCAACGATCAACCCATACACCAACAAACAAGGCAATTTATTTACGCTGATGATACAGCTGTGGCAGCTCAGAGAAGAACCTTCAATGAAGTCGAAGTGAAACTGACAGATGCCCTGGGAGACTTAGCTCTATACTACGATAAAAACCAGCTGAAACCCAATTTCACAAAAACTCAGGTATGTGCTTTCCACCTTAGAAACAAGCATGCCTGAAGGCCGCTGGAGGTGGAATGGCGTGGTCAGATGCTGGAACACAACGAGACGCCAAAATACCCTGGCATCCGTCTGGATAGAACTCTGTCTTACCGATACCACTGTCAAGATGTCAAGAAGAACGTAAGTGCTAGAAATAATATCATCCGCAAGCTAACTAATACAAAATGGGGATCACAAGCACACACACTCCGCACTTCTGCCTTAGCACTATGTTTTTCGGCCGCGGAGTTTGCAGCACCAGTATGGGCAAACTCTTCTCACGCAAAGAATGTCGACGTGGCTCTAAATGAAACGGTTGTATAATATCGGGTTGCCTGAAACCGACACCTATCGAAGAGGTATACCCCATAGCTGGGATTGCGCCACCACCTATCAGGAGGAAGGTCACGTCAGAGGTAGAACGAAAAAAGCAGGAGACGGACCTAATACACCCCTTATATGACCACCAAACTCATCCAAGCAGACTAAGATCTCGGAAAAGCTTCCTTAAAACATCAAGATCCATCCCCGAATCGCCAGAGACGCGCTGAATACACCTATGGGAAGCGTCAGCTACCGCGACACATTTTCCTCCCTCAGAGGAAATGGCTGCTGGACACAATTTACCGTATCCGACTTGAAAAGCGCTAAATAGAATAAGAACCGGCGTTTCGCGTTGTGCTAGTAACCTGAAAAGGTGGGGATACCAGGAGGACGATACCTGCGACTGTGGCGCGGTTCAGACCAGTCGGTATCTACTATCATGCACAGAGATGAGGGAGACCTGCACATAAGAAGACTTAATTATAGCAAATGACAAGGTCATCTATGTGGCCAACCATTGGAAATACAGAATTTAAAATTGTTGGTGTCTCGGACACGGAAAATAAGTAAGTAAGTCGGGAAATGAACGTCAGATCAAAAAACTAAAAAATACGTGTTCAATATTTTTCAAAAATCTATTGAATGATACCAAACACAACCCCCACGGAAAGGCTTGGGGAGTAAATTTAAAATTTTAAGTACGAACCCCTCGACATTTCTCGAAATGAACATCTGATCGAAAAACAGCAAAATATGCGTATTGTCGCCATAATATCTCCAAACACAACCCTCCACGATCCACGGAGGTGGAGTGGGGGGTTACTTTAAAACCTTAAATAGCAGCCTCCAATTTTTATTGCATATTTGGATTCTTTACGCAAAAATAAGCAACTTTATTGGGCAGCTGATTCTGCTCTATTTTATTTAAACCTATCGTCTTTTTTTCTACTTGTATCTTCTTTGCCCACCATTATGCACTTTTCATGTTCTCATTTGGTACTTTTGCCACATGTTTCTTACACTGATATTATTACGTTTTTTCAGATTTTTTTACATGTCATTTAATTTTTCCTGGTATATTTTTCTGTATCTTTCTTCTTTTAGTTTATAGATTTTCATTTTTTCGTTTACTCTTCACCTTCCATTTCCTTCCTTTTCTTCTATTCATTTTAGTCTCATGAATATTAAGTAGTGGCCGCTTCCAAAATCTGCCTCTCTTTTTTACCTTTGTATATTTTATACCATTCCATTTATTAGCGCTCACCAGAAAAAATATGTTATTATATTTAAGTTTATATTTTCTGTTACCCTTGAATATTTGTATAAGTCGTAAGGCTTATGTTTAAATTTCGTGTGAAAGTAGGACTAATTATCACTTAAATTATATTTTTCAAAAAAATATAGACGAAGACCAATTTAGTCTTAAAAAAAAACTAAAACAATTATTAACTACACCATCAATAATGAAACTGATGCGATTGAAACTTGTAAGAAACTTTAATAAAATAAAACTAAAAGTGTAGTTTGTGTTGTTCCTTTGTGGCGCTTTTGGAAAAAGTTTCATTGCAGAAGTTTACGGCTATCAATAATTCAAGATCAACGATGAATTTAGTGACCTATATCACGAAAGCTTGCTGCAATGTCCGAAGGGATAGAAAACCATTTAATATTACCGGTACGGAAACGTTTGCTCAAACTGTTTTTATTTGTTTTCGTTTTGGATAAAATAGTCCAGTTGCAAAAGCATTCAGCTAACGTTCTAAAAATAAATTTAATGGTTTTGCAAACTAGAGAATATGAGAGTTATAAAATAATAAAAACATATAGTTTTTTTCAGAACATATTTCTGTAAAATATCTATACAGGGTGTTTGCTAAAGAATGGGCCATAGCTTAACCTTAGATTCCTAAGTACTCCAGGCTGTGGGTGAAAAATAGGTCGATTTCAGGATATAATTCAGGAATTTTTGAAACCTATCAGGTGTTGTAAAGGACGATGCCAGGAATAACTTCTACTAAAATGTGACCAAAAATATTGTAAGCTTTTTTTATTATTGCGATTTTCATTTGTTAAATTTGCAATTTTTAAAGATTTTTAATTTTGCAGCTTGGGATATTGATTCTAGGGAAAAACTTTTTAATAGAAAGTTGTAGTAAATTAAAAAACCTACAATTTGAGCTATGGTAAGTTTAATTTCGTTTATTGGTTATTGCAACACAGCCTGCCAAAAGTACAAAATGGCAGGTTTTTACAAAATTGCGTTATTTATTGTACAAATAATTTTTTTTATTTTTTAAAGCTTTAAAATGAATATCTTTCAATATATATATCAATCGGTTTTAAAACGTCTTGCGACGTTGTCCGATGCCTAATTTCCATGACACTCTATCATCCCATTGGCCCTCTCTAAGATCTCTTGCGCTCATCGCCTTCGTTACTCCCTCTCTCCAAGATTTCTTGGGTCTTCCTCTCTTTCTGCGGTTTGGTGGTACCCATTGCATAATTATTTTAGGGAGTCTTGAGTTATCCATCCTCTGGACGTGTCCGTACCATATCAGCTGTTTTCTTTCTATGTCTGTTGTTAGAGAGCCGTCAACCCCCATTCGCTGTCTTATCTCATCATTACGTATTCTCTCTCTGCGTGACACTCCTACTGATCTTCTAAAAGCGTCCATTTCTACTGCCTCCAGCTTTCTTCTGTTGTTTTCGGTTATCCGCCAAGTTTCTGCTCCGTACAATAGACTGCTTTTAATAAGAGATTCGTAGATATTGTGTTTTCTTCTTTTTCCTATTTCATGATTCCACAGTACGCTGTTTAGACAACCTATTGTTTTTCTGGATTGTGTTATTCTTCTCTTTATTTCTTTATCATCTTTCCCGGTTGTGTCAAAAACGATTCCTAGATATGTGTAATGGTCGCAGGGCATGATGATTTCATTATTTTCTAATGTGATGTTCGATAGTTCGGTACCTATTGGCAGGTATTTTGTTTTTTCTGTATTAATTTCTAGTCCCCACTTTCTATATTCTTCTTGTAATTTCCTTGCCATGTACTCTAAATCATCTTTATCGTTTGCTATAACAACCTGGTCATCAGCAAACTGCAACGTATATAAGCAAATCTCTCCAAGGTCTACGCCCATGCCTCTGCATTTTCGTTTCCACTCTTTCAATGCTTTTGCAACATATATTTTAAATAAGGTCGGTGATACACAACACCCCTGACGTAGACCTTTATTAACCAGGAAGCTTTGCGATAATCTGTTTCCAGTTTTTATTTGTGATGTTGACCCTTCATACAAATTTCTTAAGGCTTTTATTAAGGTGACACTAATATTCGTATGTCGTAACACGTTCCAGAGTTTGTTTACAGGAACTGTATCGTACGCCTTCTGCAAGTCAATAAACATGAGGTGGGTTTCTTGATTTGTGCTTAATTTTTTTTCTATTAGTTGTTTGAGGCAGAAGATATTATCAGTACAGCTTCTTCCTGTTCGAAAACCGGATTGTTCTTCTTCCTCTTGGTCTTTGTACTCCTTCTCAATGCGGTCTCTAATTATTCGTCCATACAAACGGCTGAATGTACTAGTCACTGATATCCCTCTATAGTTTTCACATTTAAGCTTATCTCCTTTCTTATGGATCGATGAAATATAAGCAATTTTCCACTCGTCGGGTACGGGAGAACCATTTATAAATTGATTTATGCACCAAGTGACGGTTTCAAACAATTTTTGTGATCCACATTTTATTAGTTCGGCTGGGATATCGCCTGGTCCTGGAGACCTACCGTTTTTCAGTTCTTTTATAGCTTTTCTAATTTCTGTCACTTGTATTGTTATATCTTCTCCTTCAATGTTAACCTCTGTTGGTGATTGAGTTAAGTATTCGTCCCTATTTTCTGTCAGTAGTTCCCCATAGTACTTTTCCCATTTTTGTGTAGATATTAATTGAATGTTTGTGCTCTTCCTTTCGTTAGTGCTTATTTTATTGAGGAATTTCCATGTTTCTGTACATTTTCTGCCTCCCAGGTAGGTATTAATTTCCTGGCACTTCTTATCCCACATTTCTCTTTTTGCTTTAACTGTTGTTCTTCTTGTTATTCTTTTGAGTTCCAGGTATTCATCTCTATCTTTTTGTTGTTTACTGCTCAGCCATCTGATATACGCTTGCTTTTTCTCTTCTACGAGTGCTTCTATTTCTTTGTTCCACCATAGTTTTTCACTTTGTCTTTGAGTGTTAAAGCCGAGTGCTTCTTCTGCAGCTTTTTTAACGCTAACGACTACGTTTCTATATACCTCCTCTACTGTTGATGTTTCAGTTATATTCATTAGTTTGCCATCCAGTCTTTGTTGATATAGTATTCTTGTACTCTCTTGGGTCAAACTATCCAAATTATAACTTCTTTTTTCCAAAGTTTCTTCTTGTTGGGGTTGACAATTTGTTTGATTATGTGTTATTTTATATCTAAATGGACAGGTTACTTTTGATTTTACGACATAATGATCTGAACCACATGTTATTCCTCTGTATGCTCTTGTGTCCTGTACTTGCATATTAGTATTTTGTTTTATGATGATATAGTCTATAATTGATTTTAAATTTCTTGTAGTTTGGGTCCAGGTGTACTTGTGTACATCTCTATGTTTAAAAAATCCATTGGTTATTTTTAATTGATGGTTTTCACATATTTCAATTAGCCTCTCACCATTATCATTCTGGTTTATTTCTCCGTAGGGACCTACCACCTTATTATCTACTTTACGACCTACTCTACTGTTCAGGTCTCCCATAACTATCAATTCTCTTCTATTTCCAATTTTCGTAATTTCGTCGTTAACTTTAGCAAAGAACTCATCTTTGTTTGTGTAAGGTTCATCATCACTGATTGCATAAATCCCAAGTATTGTAATAGGTGTTTCTTTTATCGTTATGTTTACTCTTATTATATTTTCGTCTATTGCTTCAAAGTCAGTGATTTTATGTTTATGTTTTTTGTGTATTAGAACGGATACTCCTCTTTTCGCTCTCTCGTGTTTTGAAACTCCGCTGAATATATGTATATAATTGTTTACTTTTTCTATACCTATTCCTTTCTTCTTTGTCTCGGTTAAGACAACTATATCCATATCTAGTTTTTTAATTTCTTCAGTTATTTCTTCCATCTTTCCGCTGATACTCTGCACATTCCAGGTGCCAATGTTCATAATCCTTTTCCGTCGCCGAAGTCGTTTATTATTTAATCCGTCCGAGATTCCGAGGCAATCTTTAGGCTTTTTGGTATTTTTCTAATTTTTACAAGTGACAGGGAACCGGCCTGACGTCTTAACCCCCTACCTGGAGGACCGGGTAATTTGTAATCAAGGTTTTCTTCCTTTAGATTGGTTGTCTTACAGGACTAAAGAGCCCAATCTGCTCCTTTTCTTTCGCCGTCGATGTTTCTTCGCCAACCAGAATCCACAACCGCCCATTTTAGATCCGATTCTGCAGTGGTATGCCGAAAAAACAGGCCTGCCACTTCCGCCATTGACGCCGAACCGAAGACCACAACGGCGGAGACGGCGTAGAAGATCTTTCAATTCCAAACATAAAAAAATTGTAAGGCCGGATCAACGAATTTGTTGCTTAGATATTATAAATTGTTTATCCCAAGAGGTCAAATGTCGAAGGCTATAACTTTTTGAAAAAGAATCGTAGAGAGTTGGTGAAACATCCAATCTCCTTCTAAAGAGTTATATTTTCATATTCTGATGTAAATAAATGCGTAAAACATTTTTAAACTTCTAATTTTTGGGTTTGAAAATAAGTGGTCAAATTTCGTTATAGACATTTAGAGCTGAAGCTGCCCTGTACATCCTATGAGTTTTTAACTTACAGATTATTGTTGCTAAAAACAAAACGAAGATTTATAAAAAAATAAAAAATTTCTACGACCAACTGAAGCCGAGCTAAATGTTGGGTTTGAAAATAAGGGGGCAATGTTCGTTATAAACATTTAGAGCTGAAGCGGCCCTGTACATCCTATGAGTTTCTCACTTACAGATTATTGTTGCTGAAGACGAAACGAAGATTTATAAAAAAATAAAAATTTTCTACTACCAACTGAAGCCGAGATAATTGTTTCTTTTTTCTTAAATCGTAGTGCCTTTATTTACAACAATTAAGAAATTATTTTACAGTCATTGACTAAAGAAAGATTTATATTATCTTAAATTAAAAATAATTATAAAATATAGTTACATTTAATTATTAAAATTTATTTTTAAAATCGGTGCTTTTGCGAGCGTCCGAATTTTGCAAATCGCCCGGCTCGCTTCAAATCCGCGCGCTCGGAAAATTTTTACGTAAGTAACTTGTATTAAATTTTGACCGAAAACAATTTAATAATATTACTAATATAATATACAGTATATTTACCACTGTATTTGTTTTTCTTGATAAACTTTTATATGTGAAATCTCATTTCTGAAGAAATAATATTACAAAAATGATACATATATATGAAATATATACTATATTTTTAATTTTTTCATTGTTATATAAATATAATAATAATAATGTTACTCCTTATTATACAATATAAAACCTTTTCTTCTTGTAGTGACTATCGGTTTTGGATGTTGGTGACCATCATGGCAATCTTTACTTGCACACTATCGGCACTGTTGCTCTAAAAGGATTTGTAGTTGTTGTGTTTAACGACGACGTAAATTTTCTAGCAAGGTAATCCTTCGCCTTCCTGGTTCTCAGTTTCCAAATGGGTTTGCCAAATTGCCATGATGGTCGCCAACATCCAAAACGGATAGTCACTACAAGAAGAAAAAGTTTTATATTGTTTAATAAGAAGTAACATTATTATTATTATATTTATATACCAATGCAAAAATTAAAAATATAGTTATATGTATCATTTTTGTAATATTATTTCTTCAGAAATGAGATTTCACATATAAAAGTTTATCAAGAAAAACAAATACAGTGGTAAATACACTGTATATTATAATGGTAATATTAAATTGTTTTCGGTCAAAATTTAATACAAATTACGTAAAAATTTTCCGAGCGCGCGAAATTGAAGCGAGCCGGGCGATTTGCAAAATTCGACCGCTCGCAAAAGCACCGATTTTAAAAATAATTTTTAATAATTACATGTAATTATAGTTTATGATAATTTCTATTTGATAATGTAAGTCTTGCTTTAGTCAATGACTGTAAAATAATTTCTTAATTGTTATAAATAAAGGCACTACGATTTAAGGAAAAATAAACAATTGTCTCGGCTTCAGTTGGTTGTAAATTTTTTTTATTTTTTATAAATCTTCGTTTCGCCTTTAGCAACAATAATCTGTAAATTAGAAACTCATAGGATGTACAGGGCCGCTTCAGCTCTAAATGTTTATAACGAAATTTGCCCCCTTATTTTCAAACCCAACATTTAGCTCCGCTTCAGCTGGTCGTAGAAATTTCTTATTATTTTATAAATATTCGTTTCCTCTTCAGCAACAATAATCTGTAAGTTAAAAACTCATAAGATGTACTGGGCCGCTTCAGCTCTAAATGTTTATAACATAATTTGCCCCCTTATTTTCAAACCCAAAAATTAGAGGTTTAAAAATGTTTTACGCATTTATTTACATCAGAATATGAAAATGTAACTCTTTAGAAGGAGATTGGATGTTACAACAACTCTCTACGATTTTTCTTCAAAAAGTTATAGCCTTCGACATTTGACCTCTTGGGATAAACAATTTATAATATCTAAGCAACAGGTTCGTTAATCCGGCCTTGCAATTTTTTTTATGTTTGGAATTGAAGCTTTAAAAAATAAAAAAAAATATTTGTACAATAAATAACGCAATTGTAAAAAACGGCCATTTTGGACTTTTCGCATGCTCTTTTGCAATAACCAATAAACGAAATTAAACTTACCATAGCTCAAATTGTAGGTTTTTTAATTTACTACAACTTTCTATTAAAAAGTTTTTCTCTAAAATCAATATCCTAAACTGCCAAATTAAAAATCTTTAAAAATTGCAAATTTAACAAATGAAAATCGCAATTAAAAAAAAAGCTCACAATATTTTTGGTCACATTTTAGTAGAAGTTATTCCTGGCATCGTCCTTCACAACACCTGATAGGTTTCAAAAATTCCTGAATTATATCACGGTTTTTCACCCACAGCCTGGGGTAAAGGTTAAAATAGGTCGATTTTAGCTAACTTACCGTAGTACAAAATTTGATAATAACTGAAATACATGGTGTCAAAATTAAACTTGTATTTTATTTATTTTTGAATATTTCCTGACAGGCATCGGACAACAACACGAAATATGATAAGTGGTGCTGGTACTGTCCACCCTATTAAAATATGTTAAATAAAAGTTTCTGGCTACTACCAGAGGCGTACGACGGGGGAACGTGAATGGTTGACCCTTCCCAAATTCTACGCCACTGACGGAATTGCTATTTTAGTGCAATTTTTTGATTCTCCAATACTTTCTATGTAAATAACATACTCTTCATTCGCAACGATAAAGCCATTATTTTCGAGATATTTGAAGCTAAAAACGAAGGAGCATAATCATTAATCAAAATAAGGGTACCTTTTCATTTTTAACTTGTCAAAAAGTATAGGTACTGTACATCCTACTAAATTATGTTAAATAATCGTTTCTGGCTACTACCAGAGGCGTACGACAGGGGAATGTGAATGGTTGACCCTTCCCAAATTCTACACCACTGATGAAACTGCTATTTTAGCATAATTTTTAGATTCTCCAATACTTTCTATGCAAATAATATACCCTTCATTCGTAACGATAAAGCCATTAGTTTTCGAGATATTAGAAGCTAAAAACGAAGGAGCATAATACATTAATCAAAATAAGTGTGCCTTTTCATTTTTAACTTCAAATATCTCGAAAACTAATGACTTTATCGTTACGAATGAAGAGTATATTATTTGCATAGAAAGTATTGGAGAATCTAAAAATTATACTAAAATAGCAGTTTTATCAGTGGTGTAGAATTTGGAAGGGTCAACCATTCACTTTCCCCTGTCGTACGCCTCTGGTAGTAGCCAGAAACAATTATTTAACATAATTTAATAGGATGTACAGTACCTACACTTTTTAACAAGTATCATAACGATATGTCAAATAGTTTTATAGTACGGGGCACATATATTTCTTAAAATTTTAAATAAAGAATAAATTATTAAAAAAAAAAACAATACTTTAAAATAATTTGACATATCCATGTCATGCTTGGCAGAAAGTGTAGGCATTGTACACCCTACTAAATTATGTTAAATAATCGATTCTGGCTACTACCAGAGGCGTAAGACAGGGGAAAGTGAATGGTTGACCCTTCCCAAATTCTACGCCACTGATGAAACTGATTTTTGAGCATAATTTTTAGATTTTCCAATACTTTCTATGCAAATAATATACTCTTCATTCGTAACGACAAAGTCAATAGTATTCGAGATATTTGAAGTTAAAAATGAAAAGGCACACTTATTTTGATTAATTATTATGCTCGATTATCTTGAAATCATTAGCTTGAAATATCTCGAAAACTAATGGCTTTATCGTTACGAATGAGAAGTATATTATTTACATAGAAAGTATTGGAGAATAAAAAAATTGCACTAAAATAGCAATTCTGACAGTGGCGTAGAATTTGGGAAAGGTCAACCATTCACGTTCCTCCGTCGTACGCCTCTGGTAGTAGCCAGAAACGTTTGTTTACCATGATTTAGTAGGGTATAGAGTACCAGCACCACTTACCAAATTTCGTGTTGTTGTCAAATGCCTGTCAGGAAATATTCAAAAATAAATGAAATAAAAGTTTAATTTTGACACCCTGTTATTCGGTTATTATCAACTTTTGTACTAAGGTAAGTTATCTTAAATATACCTATTTTAACCTAAGGAATCTAAGGTTAAGCTATGGTCCATTCTTTACCAAACACCCTGTATATGGAAAGGTAGATCACGTTAATTTAAGATTAGACATTACTTGTTTAAAAGCAGCGTTGTTTGGCATGTGCCGGTGTGAGTGAGGATACAGGCTAGTACCTTAAGCTGGAATCCATCGAAATGTGGCGTGGCAGGTCTTGAGAAATAGAAAATATTATGTAATAGAATAAGATAAAAACTAAAGATGGGAATCAACGCAACGTGAAATAGCGTTATGGCCCTCAGAATTTGTGATTTACGATCCTTCGGCTAGAACCGAACCTTCTATTTATGGCCGGTCTTTATGGGCACGAAGTCTTCCATCGTTTATCGGTTAATGAAAACGGTCTAAAGTAATCAGAAGCTAATACAGATTAAGAACGACATTAATGTCCACAACGTGTTTGTAGACTTCAAACAGGCATACGACTCAGTCAAAAGAAACAGACTCTACAATATATTGGCTGAATTGAAAATACCACACAAGCTAATTAATTAAGATGATATTAATATTATGAGTAGAACATCAATAGGAGCACAGGAAACACACGCAGTTAAAAACGCAAACAAAAAGGCTAGGTCTGGAAATTAACACAGAAAAAACAAAAATAATGATACAGGAGAGAAGAAACATAGTCCCACAAAACATTATAAATGAAGATGGACATTGAAACGGTTGAAAAGTTTAAATTCCTGGGAGTAGAACTATAGGCCGACGGATCAGAATATGGAGAAATACGAAAGAGAATAATGCAGGTAAACAAAGCTTATTTTGTCCTCTCCCATATATTTCGGTCTAAAATATCCACTGAAATACAAAGATGAGAATCTATAAAACCTTAATTCGACCAATAGCATGGTATAGCAGTGAAGCATGAGTCCTGAAAGAAACGTCCAAAAACAAATTCGGCACATTCGAAAGGAAAGTACTGAGGAGAATACTAGGACCTGTGAGGGAAAACGGAATCTTCAGAAACCGATACAACAATTATCAACTTTAGAAGGAAACACCCCTGTCAGACTTCATTAGAATACAAAGATTGCAATGGGCCGGACATGTGATAAGAATGGGAGAGGATAGGCTACCAAAAAGAACACTAAATGCTAGAATGCAGAGAAAAAGACCGGTTGGAAAGCCAAGAAAGCGCTGGGAAGACACAGTAAACAGCGACGCACAAGACCTTTTAGGAGTCCGTGTATGGAGAAGAGCAGCTACAGACAAACAAAGGTGGAGTCAAAAAATAAAGGAGGCCAAGGCTCAATTTGGGCTGTACTGCCATATAAGAAGAAGAATACAGACTAAGAAGGTACGTATCACTCCACTTCTTCCGACTCGGCTAGGTCGGACCGATTTTATCAAAAAATAAATGTTTAATTCCACAGTAACGTGGGGCGCCAACAGTGCTCCCTTTTTTCTTCACTATTTTTCTATTTCTCTTTGCGGACGTAAACTGGTGAAGAGTGCCACGCTACAGTTTATCGGATCAAGGGCTTTAGGATGGACGTGCACATTAATATTTTAAAACCTATTTTCTAATAATTACAACTAACAAAAATAGTTAATATAATAATTTTGATACTTGTGGAAAGCAAGTAATTTTAAAAAACAATATAAATAAGTACAAGGAAATAGTAAAAAGCGGCTCTAATTATGCTAAATGTAACCAATTGTGTCGCAAATTCCTCGGTAGAATGCAGTAGGATGCGGTTACCCATCCTAAAAGAGGAAGTCAATAGAAAGAAAATACCACGATTAGTAAGTCAATAACATATCGAGTTAGTACATATTTTATATTTTAGTATTATTTATATATTTATGGATGTGAATCGTGGATATTGTCAAAAAGGGATAAAAGTGAACTACAGTCAATAGAAATGAAATATCTAAGAAGAGTAATGGGAGTGACAAAAAGGGATAGAGTTAGGAATATAAAAATAAAAGAAGAATTAGAAATAGAACCATTAAAATCTTATATAGAAGAAAGGCAGCTGGGTTGGTGGGGACACCTACAAAGAATGAGTGATAATATACCTGTTAAAAGAATCTCGGAAAGTAGAAACATAGAAAGGAAAAAAACGTGGTAGACCAAGGAGACACTGGAGTGCAGTAATAATAGATATTTTGGAAAAGAGGGGAACAATATGGAAAGATGCCAAAAAAGTAATAGAGAATAGACAGATATGGAAGAAATTTGCGAAGAACAAAAAATAATGAAAGAATCAGAAACAGATCCCTACGCTTCAGCGTAGAAGGGATAATGATTATATATATTATATATCTATGTATTATTAATATTATTTATAATTTAAAATAACATGTGTACATATTAAAGTCAGAATTTGGTATTAGTTTTAAGAGTAAACTAAAATAAGATCTAATAGTTACGATGTCGGGATAGTTACACAAGGTATTTTCCTGGTTTTCCATCGTGATTTACTATGGAATCTCTAACGCGAGAATTTTATTGTCACCGTTGCATGTGGTTGTGTTTTTAAAGGCAGATCACACGCTATGATTTTTTTGTGGCGTATATTCTTGAGTTGGGGTTGATTTCATGCAATCGAATGAACTATCCTTCAGTAAAGTCGACACAGGAATGCAACTCAAAAATATTGGCGATATCATTTTAAAGTCTTCTACTTGTCTGAATTTCCGATATAAATGAGTAAGATTAAATAAATTATTAGAAGAATTGTTTACTAAGCAACAACATTTTTGTTTAATTCATTAATATTTTTTGTATTTTGACAACGGCATCCGATTTGGACGTCGAAACGTTAATAAAATCATTTTTTTAGTAAAATTGTGGCTTACTTCCCATTAAGAAAATGTTTCATTTTATTTTGTTTCTTACATTCTATCTATCTTAACAATGGAGGAGTGGTGTTTTTGGACGAACAGACAGATATGGATAATTCAAGATTTTCATATTTTAATGTTGTTAAATGGATAAAAACAAAATTGATTAATCAATAAGTTTCGAAATCTCTCTAAATACTCTTCAAAATGGATAACGAAGACCAAACTACCAAACTGTGCGGAAACAAACGAATTATAATATGGATAAATTGCAACAAAATTCTACCTGTACATTCTATCACTATTGGTCCAGTTCTATATAGTGCATTAGTCAAGTGTGGAAACGGTCTATTATCTCATGACTTAATTATTTTCAAAATTAAAGCCCTGACAGATCGATTTTTATTTTTAAATTATGATTTTTTGACGTATAGTATTGTCCAAGTAAAAAATACTGTGGAATAGCTTTAAGCCGGTGAAATATGATATTCTTCAAATATAGATATTAGGTCAAACGTTTAAGAAGCGGCCCTTTTGAAAGCATCTGTGTTTTTACGGTCAAACCTCCCGCATATCTATTCACAAGTTTCGTGCAAAATCTTAGTTATAGTTCGGTAGCTAGCAGTGTGTTAGTACTGGAGTGTACGTGTGTTAAGTGATACGAGTGTTTTGTTGCTGTAATTATTTTGAATATTGGTTTAGTATTTCGTTTGGAGGGTGTCAAGTGTTGATTATTGTTATTTAATTAATGTGAATAGTGATGTGGCGCCCGTGGGATAATGTAAATATCGCGTACGATAACGCTGATATTGTAGAAATTGCCAGTGCTAGTGTGAATGTAATTACTAAAAAAAAGAGCTCGTAAAGAAGATTCGAATGCATTTAAATGCAGAAACACAGCAAGTATGTTTGAATGTATACAAAAATCTACGTACGAAATTCGGCTTCGATAAAACACTATTGGCACAAGCAACCTCTGATTTAACAGAAATTCCACTTTCTAATGTATATAAAATAGTTAAAAATGAACCCTATCATCGCAAGAAACGATGTGACTACAAATTTTCAAGACCTTTAAATCCTTCACTCGTAAAACTATTCAAAACCACAATATACGACTGCTACAAACGCAATGAAATACCTACAATAGAAATAATAAGAAAGAAATTGGAAACAACCGGTCGAAATATGAACTGCTGTGAGAAAACTCTTCAAAATTGGATAAAAAAATGGGCTTTAAGTTAAAAAAAAATAAATAAACGTCAAGCAATTATGGAAAGCCAAAGAATAGTCAACAGACGTAATATGTACCTAGCAGAAATTACTAAATATAGGCAAGAAAATAGGAGAATTTATTATTTAGATGAAACTTGGTATGATACCCACGATACAGTAAAGAAAGGATGGACAGATGGTTCAAGCACGTGCATACCAGAAATGCCTGCAAATAAAGGCTCGCGGCTAATTATTGTACATTGCGGAGGAAGTGCGGGATGGGTTCCGAATGCTTTAAAATTATGTGGGAAGAAAATGGAAGATTGTAACGTTGACTACCACAAGAATATGGAAGCTGACATTTTTGAAGATTGGTTTGAAAACTCGCTGATCCCAAACTTGGAGAAAAACAGCGTAATAGTGCTTGACAACGGTTCCTATCATTCCCGACAGCTCACTAAAATACCAAATACATCTTCAAAGCTGACCTGCAAAATTTTTTAATGGAAAATTATTTGTATTTCGAAGGTTTTTACACAAAAAAACAACTTATTGAAGTTCTACACACGAAGCAATTTAGAAAATTATACGCTCTAGAGCAGAGGTTCTCAATCTGTGGTACATGTACCACTGGTGGTACATATCATTATTGGCGGTGGTACACAAAACACAGAAAAAATTAAAATAGTAGTACTTAGTAAGTATTGATAATACAATTTAAAAATATAGGTGGTACCAAAAATAATAAAATTAACTGTAGGTGGTCTTCTTCTTCTTTAAGTACCGTGCCCAAATTTTTAGGCGTGGGTAGCTTCCATAACAATTTGCCGATATCGTTCTCGATCTTGTGCGGCATGTAACAATTGATCTTCTGATAAGCCAGTCCATTGACGAAGGTTTCGGAGACATGAATATTTCTTTCGACCAATTCCCCTTTTTCCGTCGATCTTTCCATTGAGTATTAACTGCAGCATCCTGTATCTGCTACCTCTCATTATATGCCCCAGATATTCAAGTTTTCTCTTTTTTATCATCTTCATTAAGTCACCTTCGCCTTGACCTACTCTGTTTAAGACTTCTCTGTTTGAAATGCGTTGAACCCAAGATATTCTGAGTATTCTACGATACGACCACATCTCAAAGGCTTCTAATTTGTTCATCATGTTAACCTTCATGATCCAGGTTTCACATCCATATAGTAATACAGGATACACATAACATTTTAGGAACTTGATTCTTAGTTGTAAGTTCAGCTGAGAGTTGCTCAGAATAGATCTAAGTTTCATAAATGCTCCTCTTGCAATTTCTATACGAGTTATAATTTCTTCATCCGGATTTAGTGTCTCGTTTATCCAACATCCTAGGTATTTAAAATGGTTAACTTTTGTTATTGATTCATCATTGACAATTAGTTGCATAGGGCCGACGTCTTGTTTACTAACCACAAGCAACTTTGTCTTTGTTGCATTTATGTTAAGTCCGTTATTGGAGCATTCTCTAGTGACTAGATCTATAAGGAATTGAAGATCTTCGATATTTTCAGCCATGATCGCGGTGTCGTCTGCATATCTGATGTTGTTAATAGTTTCTCCCCCGATTCGAACTCCACATTGTCCTTCCAAGGCTTCATTAAAAATTATTTCTGAGTATACGTTAAACAAAGTTGGGGATAACACACAACCCTGTCTGACACCTCTTTGAATGCAAATTTTGTCTGTTTCTTTGCCGTCTACCAGAATAGAAGCTTCTTGATTCCAATATAGATGTTGTAAAAGTCTCAGATCTTTATCGTCTATTCCAATCATTTCTAGATATTCAAACAACCTATCATGTTGAACTCTATCAAACGCCTTCTCAAAATCTATAAAGCAGACGTAAATTGGTTTCTGTACTTCCCATGATCGTTGAAGTAATGTTAACATTGAGAACAAAGCTTCCCTTGTTCCCAATCCTTCTCTGAAACCGAATTGTTTGTTTCCCATTGCCTCTTCACATATCTGCTTGATTCTATTAAGAATTATCTTAAGAAGTAGCTTGAGAGAGTGGCTCATGAGAGTAGGTGGTACATCACTCAAAAAGGTTGAAAACTGCTGCTCTAGAGAGTATTGCCGAAAAGCATGGACACACTATATTGAGACTTCGCCCCTACTTTTGTGTTTTCAATCCTATTGAGTTAATTTGGGGACAATTAAAACCAAGTATAAGGCGTTCAAATACATTTCCTAAATTTGACAAAAAGGTAACTGAGATAATTAAAAAAGCCAATATTACCAAAGTAGACTGGCAGAAAAGAATCGCCAAAGTGATCAAAGTAGAAGAATATTATAAGAAGATTGGGCACTTCCACATTAATGGTGGAAATAAATTTATTATTGAATTGGGCGATGATAGTGACGAAGAAAATACGGAAGAAGGAGAAAATGAGTTAAGTGTATCAGTATTTTAATTGTTGTGTTGTGCAATTCATTTTCCAAGCATAAGTGTACTAATGAAAAGACTCGGTTAAAAAAATATTTTTAGATTTTGTATTTTTAATAAATAAAAAAAGAGCGGAGACATGCTTGCATTTTGTGCTGAATTTTAAAAGTTTTGAACTGTATACCTAAAGTAATTTTAGATCTAACTGTGTATTTATAAAGTTCTTTTAGTATCAGTAATTCTAACAATAACAAGATTAATTATAAAAGCTATTCTACATCAGTTATTAATGCAAGCATGCGGTAAGAGGGAGGTCCCTGTGAGGTTAAATGTTATTAAAAAATTGATAAAATTAATTTTAACACATACAATAATATGTCCTGCTTTAACGGTATTTACCTAAGTATAATAAAATATTTTTAACTACATATTTAATTACCAGAAAACACCAGCTGCCGGCCTAATATTAAAGAAGAACAACCCAAAGCTACAATAATCTTACCCATTACACTATATAGATTGCTTGAACAATACATAATATTGACGTCATCGATTTGGGCGTAAAACGTCATCGGTGATCTTTTTAAATTAGAATAGGGGTCGTGTGGTAGCTAATTTGAAAAGTGATTCAATTCTCTATTCAGTAATATAAACATTAACATCATTATTTATACAGGGTGGCAAAAAAATAATTTTTGAATTAAATTTATTGACGCAAAAAGAAGGATGTATGTAATTTATTTAACTCAAAATACATTTTACTGCTGTCAAAAAAGAGAAAAAAAATGTTTTTTTTCATAAACAAACATTGCTTTTCGCTTAAATTAAATGTCAAATAGCCACACACCTGCCTCTTGACAGTTTGTACATTTAGTTTAAGCGAAAAGCAAAGTTTATTTGTCAAATAAGATACGTCAAAATAATTGTCAAAGTTAATTTAAATTTGGAAATCTCTCCGAAAAATATTAATTTTTGGCGGATTATTTGATTTATACCGTTCTAATTTAGTTTGTTTAGTTTTGTTAAACTTTTCCTTATTTAGTTTACATTTTGAAAGTGTTCATAAGTTAAACGTTACTTGAAAACTCCTCTATGGAGTCATCTAGTGGAGGCGAACCGCCTGATATTGAGAATTCGATGGATAGTAGCTGTGATTTACAAGATTTAAATGGATTTCTACCCAACCAGCCTCAAAATAAGATAAGTAGTAGTATTAATCTTAACAATATTAATGAAAAACAAAATACTTTAGTAAACTCAGATCAACCAGAAAAAACCAGGCCTGTTTATTTATACGAAAAAATTGATTTAGGACCTTTTTACATTTTCATTGAAAACTCCAGTTTAAATTTTACAGGAAAATTAAACGCTGTTAAAATAGGCGAGATCCTATTTACGTTACATCCAGAAATTGACAATTATATAAAAAAAATTGACTCAATCGGACGCAACCGAGTTAGGGTCTCATTTAAAAATTATAGTAGCGCAAATGCTTTAGTTACTTCCAAATTCCTTATTCAAAAAAATCTGACCGCATACATTCCAAAATTTCAATTGTTTAAACTAGGTGTAGTAAGGGATATAGATTCAGATATATCGGAAGAATATCTTAAAAATAGAATAAAGGAATTTGATCACCATTGCAAATTCTCGGTTGAGTATGTGAAACGAATAACAAGAAAAATAGTAGCAGATGACAAAGTAATATTTAATCCAACAAAATCAGTTATTGTGTCTTTTAAATGCCAGAATATACCAAAGTATGTAGTAATTAATCATGTCTTACACACTGTTGAAAAATACCAGCAAAAGGTAATTATCTGTTACCACTGCTATAGGTATGGGCACATGAGTAAGCAGTGTAAAAGTAATCCTCGCTGTTTTAAGTGTCATGAATCTCACCTTTCCGATTCTTGTCCTTTATCATCGTTTAACAAAAAATGTCTATCCTGTGAAGGTGAACACTTCACTAATGAATGGGAGATATGCCCAGAATTTGATCGCCAAAAGAAAATAAAACATTATATGTCTGAAAACAGCTTATCTTTTAAGGAAACAATTAAACTCTTTCCTAAGATAACTTATGCATCTATAGCAGCCAATAATTCCTCAATAAATTCTCATCAAACTCCAAATATGAATGCACCATCCTCTTCATATTCCTTTACTCAATTGTCCACGTCTCAAACATCTTCCAATCAGTTCGCTCTACCTTCAGTTTCAAATAGATATACAATAATAAAACCACCAAAATACAAACGACCTATCTCTTCCTCACCAGACCAAGTAACAATGGAACATCAAAAAATAATAAAGTTAAACCCCATGTCCAACAGACCTGGTGGTATTATCTCCTCTTCTTCGTATCAATCTACATTTAATCCAGAACAAGGATCTAAAATACATGAACCATCAAAAGAATTAACAGAATTAATATCAAATATAATTACAAGTATTATCTCTAATATAAATCACAAAAATTTTGAAATTCCAGAAAAATCAGTTCTAGTAAATTCAATTCAATCAGTTTTAAGTTCTCTCTTATATAATAATGAATAGATTGGTAATTTGTCAATGGAATTGTAGATCGGCTAACTCTAATAGAGAAAACCTTATCCACCTATTAGAAGACCAGAAAGTTGATATCGCATTATTGTCAGAAACTAGATTTAAACCAGAAAAGTATTATAACTTTCACGGGTACAATATTGTCAGAGACGACCGCTTTTCAGTAACTGTTGGCGGTGGCTCAGCAATTTTAATAAATTCAAACCTATATTACGAGGAAGTCACCATGAAAGTAGATTTAATAAACGTCAATAAAGTAGCAATTAAAATAAAGTTTAAGTCATATACTGTCACATTTATATCTATGTATGTTCCCCCAGGAACCAAGTTATTGTTACAACAATGGAACAATTTCATAACATCTATAGAAAGACCATTTATAATAGGAGGTGACCTTAATGCTCACCACATTGCCTGGGGCCTAGACAACCAAACAGATATGAAAGGTAAAATCTTGATGGACTGTATAGACGATAATAATTTAATATTCAAAAATGATGGCTCTCCTACTTTCTTTAGGAACTTCTCGAAATCGGCAATAGACCTGACCATTTGTACTCCTGACTTAAACCACCTGATCACTTGGAAAACACTTCAAGACCTATTTGGTTCAGACCATACGCCTATAAGAGTAGAGTTAGAGGATCAACCAACTCATACATATAATCCATATTCACAAAAGTGGAATTTAAAGAATGCCGACTGGAAATTATATGAACAGTATTCGGAAGATGTATTCTCTCAATTTAAAGATATAAATTCTTATGAACAAATTTTGCACAATATAAATACAACTGCATCCTACTGCATCCCCAAATTTAAAATAAAAAAACCGACTTCCAGAGGAAAATACTGGTGGGATTTAGAATGTGAAGAAGCAGTCAGAAGAAGACAGGAAAGTTTTTGTATATTCAAAGAAAATCCAAACCATGAAAACCTACTTAAGTATAAAAAAGATGATGCACATGTCAAGAAGATCACTAAACAAACTAAAAGAAATAGCTGGAGAGATTATGTCGGATCCCTAAATAGGTCAGTCCCTATTAAAGATGTATGGTCAAAAGTTAACCGAATAAAAAATAGAAAAACAAAGAACAAAGTCCCTGTTATTCTGTCGGAAGCTTCGTGGATAGAAGAGTTCCATCAAAATATCACACCGCCGTCTGCAGAATTAGTAATTCCTGATTTACAACTAAATGCTCTGTACGACTATCCAGAACCAATCCGTTTCCTAGTCAAACCATTTTCTGCCACTGAACTAAACTTTGCGTTGAAGAAAAACTCAAATTCAGCACCAGGTGCCGATAATATCCATTACTCGATGCTATCAAATCTTTCAAGAATTGGTAAGGCTGCACTACTAAATATATATAATGAAATTTGGATGCGCCGCATAAAGATTCCTGACGATTGGCACGTTTACACTATTATCCCGGTTTTAAAACCAGGAAAATCATCAAAGAATTGGGATTCTTACCGTCCAATCGGTCTGGCTTCCTGTATACTAAAAACATATGAGAGACTTATTAAAAACCGTCTGGAATTTTGGCTAGAAAAGAACGACCTATTACCAAGAAGTCAGTTTGGTTTTAGAAAAGGTAAATCCACACAAGATAGCCTCTGCCACTTTTTAATAGACATTTATAGTTCCTTTACTTATAAGAAAGCAGTTAGTGCTTTGTTCTTAGATATAAAAGGGGCTTACGACAATGTTAATCTTCACATACTATACGCGAAAATGTTGGAAATAGGAATACCCGAGATAGTAACATGGAACATCATTAACTTATACATTAATCGAGCAGTTCACGTTAGATTAAATGGAGATCAATCTAACTCCCGATACACATCTTTGGGACTACCTCAGGGTAGCATCCTAAGTCCTATATTATATATACTGTATACTGCTGACTTAGAAACTAAACTTCCTCAACACATAAAAATCCTACAGTACGCTGATGATGTTGCGATATATGCAGAAAATAAGTCAATAGATAGATGTAATAACTACCTTAAATCGACATTGAATATTATAAAAAAATGGGCTACCGATAATAACTTAACAATATCAGAGAGTAAATCAACCATTGTTACCTTTACTAAAAAACGATATGTTCCTCAAAGCCATCTACAATTTGATAATACTAGTATTCCTTATAAAACTTCAATAAAATTTCTTGGCGTATTTTTAGACTCCAAATTAAATTGGAAAGAACACACAAATTACATATTACGAAGAATGGAAAATGCAATGAATATCATGAAGACTGTAAGTGTCAGTAACTGGGGAGCTGATCCAAACATATCAATATTACTATACAGAAATTTGATAAGATCAATCTTAGACTATGGATCTATTTTTTATGGCTCAGCATCAAACTCTGTACTCCAAAAAATCGAGAGGATCAAAAATAAGGCACTTAGGTTATGCACTGGTTATCTTCGTAGCACACCTATATTGGTCATGGAATGTGAGCTTAATGAACCTCCACTTTCATTACGCAGGGAATACCTAAGTGAGAAATTTATAGTTAAAACAGCGGTAAACGATAAACTGCTATTAAATAAAATTGTTCATTTAACCACCTCATACCTAACTCATTATTACTGGGAAAAAAAGAAACTGCTTTTAGTTGTGGAAAGCTTCCTCAACGTTTCTAATTCCATTGGCGACATACACCAAATTGAACAAAGCTCGTCTCGAAAGCTAAATTATGAAGATTATTTATCTCCAGTTAACTGTCATTTAAGTAATATTCGTGCGACAGACTTCCTTACTAAAATAGACCACCTTCAGTGTGTACAAAAAAACTGGGGGAGTTATCAGAAATTATATACGGATGGTTCAAAAATGGAAGGAAAAGTTGGATATGCTATATATTACCCACAAAAAAGTATAAAAATAAACAACAGATTACCTGATAAAATGACAATTTTCACAGCTGAACTCATTGCAATCAAAGAAGCATACAAAATATGTATTAATCAAAAAGAACTCAATTATGTTATATTTACAGACTGCCAAAGCATTGTAAAGACATTGAAATATAATGTACATAATTTTGCAGAAAATTATATCATCAGTGACATCATAGCAATGAACAGTGAAGCTTTGAAATCGGGCAAAAATATAATATTGTGTTGGATAAAAGCACACATTGGTATAAAAAACAACGAAATAGTAGATGATCTGGCTAAAAAAGCAACAACGAAGGAATCCACTCTGCATACTTATCAACTTCCTATGGGAGACATAATTTCTATTATGAGATCTATCAAACGGACGAAATGGCAGGAACAATACAATAATTCAGACAAAGGAAATTATTACAAAAAAATCCAGCCTACACTTCCCATCAAGACATGGTTTAATCAAGTTTCCAATAAAGGCTTTATCAAAACTATTTGTCGAATAAGAAGTAATCACTGTCTCACTCCAGTCTACAAAAGAGAAATAGGACTTGTAGATAATGATGAATGTTTATGTGGAGAGCTAGCTGATCTACAACATATGCTATTAGAATGTCCTTTACATTTTATTGAAATATCAAACTTTTTTGCCAATCTAGTTCAAGTTAATGTACAATTTCCTTTTAATCTTATATACCTTTTACAATCAAACAATCTAGATGTTTATAAAATTTTGTACAACCATGTTAATTGTTTAAAATTAAAGCTCTGAGAAAAAAAGAAAAAAAAAAATAAAAAAAAAAAAAATAATTAAATAAAATAAAAAGATACTAAGATCTAAACCTCCGCGAGGTTGAATCGGGTTTAGGTCTTAGCGCGATAAAAAAATATACAAAAAAAAAAATATACAAAAAAAAAAAAAAAAAAAAAAAAAAAAACTAAAAAAAAAAAAAAAAAATTAAAATTGTAATAAAAAAAATGTTAAAAAATATAATAAAAAAAATAATAAAAAAAACAGAGTAAAAAAAAAACAGTAGTACTAATAGTTTTAAATTTAGATACTAAGCATATATTTTGTAAAAGAGAGAATTCAAAACACATTGACTGGCCAGTTGGTTGCTTAAACCAGTGCCAATAAAACATAAACACACACACATTTGTCAAATAAACATTTTTTTTCTCTTTTTTGACAGCACTAAAATGTATTTTGAGTTAAATAAATTACATGTATTCTTTTTTTGCGGCTACCACACGACCCCTATTCCCATTTAAAAAAATCATCGATGACGTCATCACGCCCAAATTGATGACGTCACTATTTTGGAACATACGTAAATAAATCATAATTTAAAAATTAAAATCGACCTCTCAGAGCTTTAAGTCTGAAAATAATTAAGTCATGAGATAATAGACCGTTTCCTCACTTTATGAATGCACTGTGTATGATATGCCTCGAATTAATTTGAGTGTTTTCTAATTAATAATAAAATTCTTGTTTGTTTTATATTAGTTGAAAATTATACACGATTTGTGACGCGATTAGAACATAAATTAACATGAGAAGGGATGTAATATAATCTAGTAGAAAACAATTCTTGGAAAGAAAACTTTCTGTGACTATTTTCAAATTCATAATAATATAAATAAAGCAATTTCAAATGTTTGTCTATTTTTTCTACCTCTAGATTAATGTCGAGTGTTGTTGAGTTCCCTTCTTCACTGTTGCATGTTTCGTGATACAGGCCATTTAATTCGTGACGTCTAAATTATTCAATTTTAGAATAAACACACAAATTCCCGGATTTTTATATCCTATCAGTTGCACGATACTGCAGTCAGTCAACGAAATGTTTCAGTGATCTCTTTATTAGGTGTGTAAGAAACAATGTAATTTATTACCACTAATGTACTTAAGTGACAGGTTTCATTATCTCAACATGTATTACACCAAGCGAATAGGAAAAGATTTCCAGATTCTCGTACTAAACTGCTGATCTTTCCCATGTATTCTCAGGGGGGGGGGGGAGGACATGATTATGACAAGTAACCGTCTCAACCTAAACTTCAACTTCAAGAGGACAAAATGGATACTGATAAGCAAAAAGCAACAAACTGCTCGACAGTTACGGACAAACAACATACTAATTGACCATGTAGAATCTTATGTATACCTTGGCACCAACTTAAATGCAAAATGGGAACAGGGCATAGAAATTAAGGCGAGAATAAAACGACCTAGTGCAGCATTTAACAACATGAAAAAGCTTCTCATAAGCAAGGATTGATCTCTTCCTCTAAAAGTACGTCTAGTTAAATGCTATATTTTGTTGATCTTACTATATGGTGTGGAGTAGTGTTGCCCAAAATCGGTCTTGGTCTTGTTCTTGCGTTTTAGCAAGACCAAGACCAAGACCAAGACCAAGACCGCCTTATTTTAGCAAGACCAAGACCAAGACTGACCGTGCAAGACTTGAGCAAGAACAAGACTAAGCCTGCGAGACTCTTGCGTCTTGCAGTTTGAGTGTCGTTTTATGGAATAATACAGGGTGTAACAAAAATACAGGTCATAAATTTAATCGCATATTCTGGGACCAAAAATAGTTCGATTGAACCTAACTTACCTTAGTACAAATGTGCACATAAAAAAAGTTACAGCCCTTTGAAGTTACAAAATGAAAATCGATTTTTTCCAATATATCGAAAACTATTGGACATTTTTTATTGAAAATGAACATGTGGCATTCTTATGGCAGTAGTATCTTAAGAAAAAATTATAGTGAAATTTAGACACCCCATAAAAATTTTATGGGGGTTTGGTTCCTTTAAACCCCCCCCCCAAACTTTTGTGTACGTTTCAATTTGATTATTATTGTAGTACCATTAGTTAAACACAATGCTTTAAAAACTTCTTTGCCTCTTGGTACTTTTTCGAGAAGTTAGTATTAGTCGAGATATTTTGCATATTATTTGTCAAATCCACCACATATTTGTATATGGCTAAGTACGATTATGGAGACTTGATAATAATAGGAAAATTTATTTATGATTTACATTTTTAGGTATATTTTGAACCATATTAAAAAAGAAGTCACATCTCGATAAAATGTGCCTTATCGAAAAAATACAAAGAAGCAAAAAAATTTTAAAAACACTGTGTTTAACTAATGGTATCGCAGTAATAGTTTAATTGGAACGTACACAACCATTTGGAAGGTTTAAAGGAACAAAACCCCTATCAAATCTCTACGTAAACATATTAGAAAAGAAGCCGCAACTCGATAAAAACTGCCTTGTCGAAAAAGTACTAAGAACCAAATTTTTTTTAAAAATATTGAATTTAACTACAGTAGGACGTCGATAATCTGGACGTCAAAAATCCGGGCCGTCAATAATCCGGATTTGTATCTAGCAAAACTATCTGATTCTTTTAAAATAAATTAAGAACTTCGCTGCGAAAAGCGAACCTCTACCGCAGTTCAAAAATATTTTACACATTTTTTTAAAAGCCCAAATAGTGTCTGATATTTTTACTGTACACACGGTGCTATTATAAATTAATTACAATACAGTGTTTAAACATAAAAAAATGTTTTGATTAATTTCACCTCTAGACACTTTACTGTACAAGAAAAAACATAAAACGTTTGTTGTACTTTAATGTGTATACTGGCCTTTTTTGAGGTAATTTCGATAAACCGGATAATTTGATAATCCGGATGGGGTCTGGTCCCAATTAATCCGGATTATTGACGTTCTACTGTAATAGTATCACAATAATAATTTAATTGAAACGTACACAAAAGTTTGGCACAAAAGGGAACCAAACCCCCATAACATTTTTATGGGGTGCACAAATTTCACTATAATTTTTCTTTAAGATATTCCTGCCATAAAAATGCCACATGTCCATTTTCAATAAAAAATCTCTAATAGTTTTCGATATATGTATTGGAAAAAATCGATTTTCATTTTGTAAATTCAAAGAGCTGTAACTTTTTTTATGTGCATATTTGTACCAAGGTAAGTTAGGTTCATTCGAACTATTTTTGGTCCTAGAATAGGTGATTTACTTTATGACCTGTATTTTTGTTACACCCTGTATATTAGTTCGGATATATGCTTAGAGACTATGAGATACAAAAAAATATGTAACAAAAATTTGGAAAATTGGATTTATCCGCATTATGAACAATACGATGAACATACATACCGAATTAAAAATATAAATACTTATTTATTGGATACGTACTCAGAGGTCATAATAAATTATTATACAATGTAGAAATAAAATATTTCATTCTTTCCTAATATCAGACGACGCCTTCGCTCCGAAATTAATTACAATTGAGCAATTGTCTAGATTTTGAGAATAGCAACCTTTCATAAAATAATCGTCTTGTGTTGTGTGATGCCGACACGACAGTACAATAACGCATTGAAACTTTAAAAGAAGTATGTCGCCTAAAGTGATAGAAATATAATACGAATAGCGTTACGAACAACCACTCAATTGTTTTTCCTTATCCATATCGTAAAGACTAAACGTCCTACTGTTTGCAGGGTGTGCAATTAGATATTAGATCAATCAGCCAAACAAAATTTTTTGCTGAAAAAGCACTAGATAAGATAATGCCTGGCTACCCTGTATCGTCCATTCACGCACGGTAAAATGTTAAATACATAACCTTCAAATTTCAAAGAAAGAGATATTATATAAAAACAGATATTGGCCGATGTGTGATTTTGCCATTGTTTTTTTATTTTTAATGAAGAACTTAGGAGAGGATGGGCGATCGGGCTGCATTAAAAACTAAAAAACAATGTGTTTTAAAGTGAAACAAACAAATTACTTATCGACAACTGATAAATAAAGTTTAAACTTCAGTTTAGGCACTTCGAGATTTCGAAAATAATATTTTTTACTTGTGTTTTTGAGCCTTGAAAATCGTCATTTTTCGATTTTTTTCAGTTTTAAATTGTTTATAACTCGGAAACGAATAACTTTAGACAAAAACTACATAAGACCTTTTTTGTTCCATATGATTCAAAGAACCTAAAATAAGTCTGCCAGGGCTGAAACAATTGATTTTTATAATTTGTTTAAATTATTTTTTAAATAAATATAGAAATAACTCAGAAATTACGGCATTTCGGTATAGGAAATATTACATGAAAATTAATTAGTAGTTATTATGGTTGAAAATGCAAAAATATACAGGGTGTTCTATTCGAAATACGAAAGTTCATTATATTTTCAAAAAAAACGAAAGATCTGACAACAATGTGTAATTACCACTATAATATCGGCCGCATTAGAAGACCTTTACCCACCAAATTCTATAAAAATCGTTCAAGTCGTTTCCGAGATATTTGAGGCGTTCCATACATAAACTCACTCTGTATAAATGTTATTTAATTAAACTGCGTGTATTACTTTGTATTAATTCTTATTAGAAAAAGTAAATCTTAAAATTTTCAACTAATAGCAAACAAAAATTATCAACTAATAATAGTGTCAAAGCTATTGCGTACTGTGCTCTAATTTAATTTATATATTTTTTATTTTTTATTTGAATAAATGGCAAATTGTAGAACTCTTTTATTCCATTTCATTTCATATACCTAATGTGAGAGTCCATCAATCCCTTTCTAGATAGATAATGTTCTTTAAAATACAGTCAATTTTATGTCATTTATTTGTTTTTTTTTTTGTGTTTTCACCATGTTTTAGCACATGTCAGGTTATTAAATGCAAACGTTTATTAAGAAACAGACTAACTCCCCTGGGACATGGTAGATAGCCCAGTTAGTTAGAGTATAGGCAGGGATAGTTTAGATCGTGGGTTCAAACCCACCTAATGTGAGTTGTTTATTAATAAATAGCAATATGCTAGTGGGTAACTGCGAGACTTGCAAGACTCTTGCTGCAAGACCAAGACCAAGACCAAGACTGGGAGTGCAATACCAAGACCAAGACCAAGACCAGGTGTACTGGTGCAAGACCAAGACCAAGTCTTTCCAAGTCTCGTCTTGGTCTTGCATTTGGGCAACACTAGTGTGGAGGCCTGTACGTTGACAAAGACGCTCACGAAAAAACTAGAAGCATTCGAAATATGGGTATACCGACGCATTTTTCATATAACCTTGGCCGAATATGTCACCAACATAGAAGTAATCCACAGAATCGGAAAGAAAAAAGAAATCGTGAGCACAATTAAACAAAAAAACTTGAATATCTAGGCCAAATATTGAGACACGATAAGTACCGTCTACTGCAATTGATTGTCCAGGGGAAAATATACTGTAAGCGAGGGCCAGGCAGGAGAAGACACTCGTGGCTCCAAAATCTGCGGAAGTGGTTCGGACTCACATCAGTCAAACTATTCAGAAGTTCCGCAAGAAAGATCAGAATTTCCATGTTAATAGCCAACGTTCGCCACGGACAGGGCACTTGAAGAAGAAGAACCGTACCAAACTTAACAAACCCTTTAAGCTCAATGTCACAACATATTATAATGCTAGTTTCCTAGCAATAGACGAAATAATCATAGATATGGAATTATAAATGTCAATCAAATGGGATGCGACAGTAGTTGATGAGATCAAACAAATATGGAAAAGCTTGAAAAACTTGAAATTAGCTCATTTGTTTTATCATTTCGGCAGTGAAACTGAAACAAGACTTCTTTCTATACACCAAACCTGAAAATTACATTATATCAATAAATAGTTTCTCTACTTTCTAGTAGACAGTAAAGTAGATTCCTTTACCTTGTTGTTTATTTGGATTTATATGACTGCGGACACTAAATAATCCATTCGCCAATTTTACTATTTTTTTACTTTATTAGTCATTTTTTCGTATTTTATCCTAAAATTAATACTAATATTAAGGTACTAGTACACTTTAGAAGACCAAAAATAAACATTTTTTCAAGTTTTTTTTTTCGCAGAACCTTTATAAAAAGTCAACATAAAACTTTTTACATATTAATACCCAACTTTTAGAGAATACAAATATATATCTTTTTTCAAATGATGAAAGGGTTGCCAATGCGAGTCTATTATACCACTGCATAAGGAAATGAGTCAATACTCGCAATCTTATAGTTTGTATGTTATTTATTAGTTGTTACAATCATGGGGCAACCGGTTTCGAAGCTTATATTTTATGCTTCATCTTCAGGCCCTGTACATATAGTCTTCACATATACAGACTACTAGCTAACATTAACAAAAAGACAAAATGTACATACATATAAAACATAAAAACAACTATGTCTAGGTTGTGACTAAAAACATACAATAAAGCAAACCAACTGTGGAATATTGAACTTAGTGTCCCATAGAGTGTGTATTGGGACTTTCTGTTATGGGGAGTGACCAGTCTGATGGAAAGTAATTTCCATCAGTGACCAGTCTGATGGAAATTGCTTTCCATCAGACTGGTCACTCCCAATAAAAGAAAGTCTCAATACACACTCTATGGAACACTAAGTTCAATACTCCACAGTTGGTTTGCTTTATTGTATGTTTTAGTCACAACTTAGACATAGTTGTTTTTATATTTTATATGTATGTACATTTTGTCTTTTTGTTAATTTTAGCTAGTAGTTTGTACATGTGAAGACTATATGTACTGGGCCTGAAGATGAAGCATAAAATGTAAGCTTCGAAACCGGTTGCCACATGATTGTAACAACTAATAAATAACATACAAACTATAAGATTGCGAGTATTGACTCATTTCCTTATCCAGTGATATATTTTTTCATTTATGCATGTACAGTAATATTATAGAAGGCACCAAAGTCGAGGCCTCGAAAAAAAGTAGTTCCGATGGCGGACAGTTAATCTCGGGATTGGGATCTCTGAATCAAAAAACTCGTACGACATTTGAAAAAGGAAGGTTTCTTACGTGACAATTTACTACCGATAATGAAATATTCCGCAAAAAAAGATTTTACGGAAATTTGAAAAATTTTTGTGAAAAAATCGCTTGTTTTTCTTCAGTTTTGTATGGTTAAAAAATATTTATTTTTTATTTTTTGGTCAAATTGTGGAAAATTGTCACGTAAGAAACCTTCCTTTTTCAAATTTAGTACGATATTTTATTTCAGATATCCCAATCCTGAGATTAACTGTCCGCCATCATTTTTAGAGGCCTCGACTTTTGAGCCCTCTACAATATTAGTGTACTTGCATAAATGAAAAAAGATATATTTTTTGTACTCTCGAAGAGTTATATATTAATATGTAAAAAGTTTTATGTTCATTTTTAATAAAGGTTCTGAGAGAAAAATTCTTGAAAACAATTATTATTTTTGGTCTTCTAAGTTGAACTAGTACCTTAATCTCTAATAAACAATTCTACTAATAAATAATTATTTTTGTATTTTTTTTTAATAATTTTTTATAATATATTTTTTTCTAAATGGTGTTCACAGAGTTCCACAGCAAAAACTGCAACATTCTTCCTTAGCCCTCTAATTCTTTTACCTTACAACTTCGTGAAATATTAACGTTAAAAATTATGCAAGTATATGCTCCAACAGATGCTCCACATAATTTAGAAAAAATATAGACAGCCATATTCTCCAAGTTTGGAAAATATGCCGAATTCCACAGGGTGATTAATGATTAATAACTATGAGGTAAAGTAAATTTATCTAAATAACTTTTTTGGATAATCTGTAGCATAATAGAATTATCGACCAATGTCGGACTAGAAACTCACCCTGTATGTATAATGTAATCGAACCTAAATTTTGGAATTTACACTTACCACGGCCGTATTCATTAATACAGAAGATTTTACCTGAAACAGAATAAAAGTATTAGAAAATATTCTAAATTATATATAAATTTGTTCATAATTTATTAATGTTCACTTTGTTTTCTCAGGAAGATCTTTGGTCTTAGGGTGTGGTCTAGGTTTATATCATGCGACGTTTACTTTATTATTTATACTTTTTCTGTTTTCCAAGACTGACTTGAGTTTTGTCTCACTAATACACAATGCATAACACTCATCAGTTCCATTTAATTTGCGCAATTCTTCCAATTACATCTTCCACTTTCGTCCTGCTTCGCACGTCCTCTGTTCGTACAGTAAAACCTGTTAGTAACGGCCACTAAAAATAAAAGAACTATTGGCCGATATAGAAAGGTGGCCGCTATTGCCAGTGTTTGTAGTCTACATATATAATTGGTTTCAGGAATTTTTAAACTGGCCGTTAGTACAGGTGGCCGGTAACACAGGTTTTACTGTATATGTTCTCTCAGAGATACTCGTTCGATGGCCCTCTATGTTTTTCTTAATCTAGTGGCTGATAACTCTGGGAGTGTCATGGTATCCTTTGTATAGGTCATAACAGAACTGGTAGAATACAACTTGAATGCCTTTTTTTAGATTTATTGGTATCTTTTTTATTTTCTTAGTATTTTGATTATTAAAGTATTGAGATAGGTAAGTACAAATAAATTATTCATTTACAACTTTTGAAAATAATATTTTTTGCTTTTTACATGCACTGATATCAATATTATGTATACAATTTATCTAATTTGGTTCTCTTTTTTCATTTTAGTTCAATATAAATAGTTGAATAACAAAAATCTTTATCTATCTACTGCCAGCTATCTAAGCGTTTCCAACAATTTTTATTAAAGCATAGAACATTTTTCTAAAAACTGAACGTTATACCTGAAGAATAAAAACGATATACCCCATTATTGTGAACGTATTCAGGGTTGGAAATCCAGTGCATTCTTCACCTGCTCAAAAATTGCAATATCAGAGTAATTACCTTTGCGAACGCTTTTGTGTATTTCAATTTTACTTCATTGTTAGTGAACTAAAAGAGCTTTTAATAACTCAGTTGCTCTAGACGCATATAGAAGTGGACAGGAGCGCAGCAAAAAATAATCATCGTGAGTAATTGAATAGATGTGATGAAAAATTATTCAAAGTAAAAATATCGGGGTATTTTTAACTTTTATATGGCATATTTAATTTGAAAGTGATTAGTTTTCAATGGCGCAGTAGCGATATTCATAAAATTAATTAAATTTCATGATCCAATAATTTATGACATACTCACAAATTAATAGAAAATATCTAATACTACCTAAAAATATATACTAATTCTACAGAAAAATAATATTTATTAAAGAAATATGTAACAGAAAAGCTTCTTGGAAAACAATATTACAAGGCTTGTACAATTGAACCCATCTTTTGGCTACAAAAAATTTATTGGTAAATATATTGACAAATAATTAACACTACAATTAAGGGCATAGACGTACACCTTCGCGCCAATGTGTTTTAAATGTATTCTTTTTTTTTTCAAATCCTGAGGAAACTTATAAGTATAAGAACGGTATAAGTATTTTTGAAATATTTAAACATAGAATGAAAGATTGCATTAATACTGACGCGTGACGGCCGAAAGTCCCTGAAAACTTCTATAATGTTGATTTTAATAAGTTACAAGGGTGAAAAAGAAATTAGCGTGAATTTTTTATTGAAGTTATACTTCTTTAGGCACGAGGGTAAATTTTTATTTTCCTGGGCGCATGTGCACACCGACAGGATGGTATTAGTCGCTCAAACGTTATACGAGATCTGATTGGTTGTTAAAATCATCTGTCAATAATTATTGTTCAATATGGAGATTATGGATAAACAAATAATGTTGTGTATATTAGTTTTTATTGTTGTGAGGACAGAGACAAAAAGCAAGTTTATAATTGTAGTGACTTTTTAAATAGTTTTTAAAAGCAACAGGTACGTACCTTATTGTAAATGTTTCAGTATTGTAATAAAAAAGTATAAATTACATACCTATTTGGAAAATGTACCTACCTAGCTAGTAGGTAATGCTTTGATTTACATAATTTGATTACCAAGAAAAATCTTCATCGAATATATTGATTTTTTAGTCTATATTCTGTCTTATTTTAATTTCAAAACAATCAAACTTATTTGATTAAGATTAAATTAAGAGAATAAGCAAATGTCAAAAAAAATTCAAAACGTTTAGTTGCTATATCTTCCCACTTCATTCACATGTTGTAACAAAAACGAGGTTGTGTTGTGGCAGAATAGATATAGCTTTAAAGGGTAGTTACTTATTTATGGAAGTTTCCTCAAACTAGGCTAGCTGGAAATTGAAGAGACTAAACAGTAGGGCTCAGGGGAGGATCAGGCCGTATTTGCACGCCCTAGTAAGACGGTACCTACTGAAATACTTGAATGATAAAGAAAATAAATTAATATAAGGAGTAATGAAAAGAACTATTGACCAAGAAGATATTCAGAAGTAGTGTTGAGCGCCAGGGAAGAATTGAATATATTCCTCTCCACGTGACCTATATTGCTGTACCTAACTAATACTATTAAAAAGGTAGGATAATAAAACATATAAGTATGTACAACCAACAAATTTAATGAAAAAAAATACCTAGAACCCCTATATACAATTTTATACAAACTAGCTAACCACCTGACGTACTAGGCTAGTACGCTCCTGTCTATTACACAGATATTACAGTAGAGAAAAGCAAATATATTAAATTTATTATACCAAGACAGTTAATGGATCTAAATATGTGTGTACAAAAACTTATTATTAAGGAGGATTACAATATTGGTTGACAATCCCACATCTGATCGGAATGACACACCGGACGATACTGATATATTGTGATAATAACCTAGATAGTGTGCACAGTATCTTACCAGATAGGTTATGGTCTCCGGACTATTTTAAATAAAATAAAATACAAATACAATAATGAAAATGACATATAAAAGTTGTTAAAAAGAAAAATATTGATTATGATAACGTTAATTGATTTTAGAAAAATGAATTTATATGATTATTAAGATTATATATGTTATTAAAAATGTTAAAGTTGAAATAGGTTATGTAAAAGAATTGAAAATGTAAATTTTAATAATAAAACCTGTCGTTTCTACAAAAAGTAGGCCTGTGGCTTCTCCAAACTCCGGTTAAGTTGATGCGGGAGAGCCAAGTAAGGAATCTTCCGGGTTTCCACTACCTTAGGGGGAGTACTTCTCACCAACCAAAAGGTACGACGATGTGGTGCGACAAGGAGGTACTTCCTAGCACCGGGAAAACTGTCTATCTCCAAAAAACAAAAAAATAAAATCCATCCAATGCCAAATAACCCAAAATGATCGTCTATTCCATATCCAAAAAAATTGACTTAATCTTGATCTCCACCAGTGGCTAAAAAAACAAACCTTGATCAGCTGATTGCCTTGACCACACAAGAAACAGGGCCTCTGCAAAAAGGTGTACCACCTTATCAGAACTTGACAGAGAAAAAATCTAAGAAAAACTGAAGTTTGATGTACTTGCTTGAAATGTCATTGACCTTGATTATCCTTGACTGGAAAGAGCCTTTTTAAACGAATATAAGGAAGTATTTGAACAAGTAAATATGAATCTGGTAATCAAGATTACTTTAAGGAGTTATATAAATGAGAGAATAAGAATGGTCATTGATTCCAAACTGATTTTGAACTGGAAGTATATAGTTAGAATGAATTCTTTTCTCTGTAGAAAAAATAAGTGCGATGGTATTGAAGTATTTCAAATCTGATGATTGAAGAATGACAATTCATTTAAAGATAATATATGTAAGATATTTGAAATGAATAACAGGGTTATTTTTTATTTAAGGAAAAAACTTCATTTTTTTAATACATACCCATTACTCTTCAAAAAGGTGTTGGAAAACAAAAAAACCTCTTCTTTTCAAAACACTTAACAACCAAGAACAAAACAACTTCTTCCCACGTAAACTTATATTCTATTCAAACATTTCAACTAAAATTTTATATTCTTTGTAATGGCCACTGGTGTGATGGGTCTGCTTTCAACAACAGCCGAGATTGAAGTGACGAATAGCCCCTTCTGCAATGACAATCACGTCAGCCGGAAGCCGTATCGACACACAAACCAACTTCTAGGTTCCGAATTCCCCAAAAGTTACCAATTTTGTCGTCGATCAACTGCAACTTTCAATACAATTGTCTGTAAAGTTGGTTGTATACCTAGTTCCTATTGGAATAAATATTTTAGTAACTATGGTAATAACTAATCGTTACAATGTCTCGGTAGTTAAATTCTGCGTGGGGTGAGTTCAAAATAATCTAACAGCCTGATAGACGCAGGTTCAATTCCCAATGCAAATTCTTATTTTTTTTATTTTTTTTTATACATTTTATGATTGTAAGTGTATTTATTATATTTTTTTCAGAAAATAGTTTAATATTTAAATAAAATATAAATAAACTGTTTAAAGTATATTGATTTCGTTGAAATCATATAATAGGAGTATAACTTCTTACGTGCGTACAAAGTACACACACATTTTTTTTTCAAATATCACATATTCAAAAGAATCTTTTTGGTTATTCTAAGGGCTTTCGGCCCTCTGTAATAATGTAATCTTTTATTGCACGTTTAAATTTTTCAAAAATACTTATAAAGATTTCTTAGGATTCGAAAGGAGTGAATGCATTTAAAACACATTGAAGTGGAATTTTGCGCCTACGCCCTTAAGGCATATATCCCATTGTTCCACCAACCGACGCGACGTATAACCCGATTTAAATAATTCGTGAGGCTGTTCCTCGAAGAGGAAGACTGAAAACGATAACCTTTATAACCTTTTGCAGCAGCCCAAAGATGTGGAAATCACGAGGCAATAAATCTGGACTATACGGTGAATACTCCAATATCCTCAATTTTTTCAGTAACACGAGGTAAAATTACATCACGTGAGAGGCTTCCTGAAGGTTCTCGTTTTATTGTTTGATGGAGTTTGTTCAAAGTTTCATTTTACAGGTTTTCGTTGACATGCACTCTGTAATCTGTAAACTCTGTAAGCAAGGGTCCTTGGTCCAAGGTTGAACTGCAATCTTCTTTGGTGGCGGAGAATTTGCGTGTTTCCATTGCTCTGATGACAGCGTACTGAATGGTTCAAAACAATGGCATCAAGATTAGTCACCAGCAATTATTGACGAAAGGAAGTCATTATTGTTTTGCCTGTATTCAGTGAGATGTTGCAAAAATAAACTTATTCGCAAGATTTTTTGGTACTCTGACAATAAGCGAGGAACTCACTGTAACCCAATTTGTGTATGATACTATGTACATATGCTATACTTACACCAACATTTTATTGCTCAAATTAAAATTAGACGATTTTCTTTGTCAAGCCTTCCACTAATGCCACATTCCTGATTGTTGATGCAGTGTTCAATAGATCTGACAGCTTTCCTTTATAGTTGGATACGCAAAACATGGGTTTACATATACTGCTTGAATTCCCTTATGAACTTGCAATTGTTGCAAACGGTCACCACACAAAAAATTGTCATATTTTAATCACATTTAAATAATACGGATGATCGGAACTGATCACTCTGACGTCTACAAACATAACTAATATTGCAGAACATCAGTTCACTGATTCTGATTACAAAATTGTTTTTAAGGCTCACCTGAAAAAAGATGGGCCTCTATTGAACAAGCGTGTACATGAAAAAGATGACCAGTAACCATTTTTTTTTTGGAGAAATTAATATGTTTTATAACAGTTATATTAAATTGGTGCAGCGTACCTACGTTGTAAATCATCTTAACTTTGCGTCGTGCGTCGTCCGCATATCAGATTATTTAAATTGCGGCTTATTTCTCAATTAGAATAGTAAATTACATAAATACCTCAAAGTAATAGCTTCAAAACAAGATTGTTTTCTCCAATTTGGTACCCTTTCTTAGTTCTTATTTTTTTATTATTTCAACCGTGTGAGGTTGAACAATGGAGGACTTAGGGAATCGTCCTGCCAGCGTCAATTGGGTCAGTTAGTATTTCTTCTACTTTTACGTTTATTGTGTTGTTCCGGTAGATATTTTCGATCGATTTGATTATTCCTAAAGGTACCTCTCTTGCGTTCAATAAGTGGACAATAACCTTTGATTTGACCCTGTCAAATGCCTTCTTAAGGTCCACGAAACATAAATATGCCGGTTTGTTGTATTCTAATGATTTCTCTTGCACTTGTCTCATTATAAATACAACGTTGGTGCAATGTGTTTTATGCAACGAACTGTCAACACTGATGGAATCGCCATGAAGCAAATTTAATGGCGCCAGGATGAGATAGAAGATAATCAGGTAAAGGAGGGAAGATAATCGCCATCTTTCGTAAACAAACAAATTGACAGTGCTAGTCAGGTACGTTGTGGTTGTAGCAAATTTTACCTGACAAATTCTCTGTCTCTCTCATGTCTCTCTAGAACCTCTCTCTTGTATGTTGGCGCCTATCTCGCTTCACTGTTGGAATGGGACGGGGCCATTCCATCAGTGTTGACAGTTCGTTGGTTTTATGACATGATTAAAAATGTCAGACGTTACGTAAAATCAAAAATGAAGTGAAGATATTAAACAATTTGAAATATTTACGTAGGTCACTCCATATATAAAATAGTATATTATGCAACGAGCATTTAATGATGCTCATTATGAAGCGAGTATGAGTGTTACGAAACGAGCAGTATACGGAGAGTTTCGTATAGAGTTCGAGGTTCATAATGATAATTAAAGGCAAGTTGTATATACTATTTTTTCTATGATCATTCACAACAAAAATATATTCAAATTTATTAATTTTGTAACACAAATAAATTCAGTAGTTTGTCAGTTTGACGGTTTGTTTACATATTGAGAACTGTCAAAGCGTATGTATTTGACTCGTCATTGGTCACTGGGCGTGTACCACCTTTATCGCGAATGCCATATCGCGATTCTATTGGTTAAAAATCTGTATCTTAATGAAAATCTGTATCATAATGAAGTTCATTATGATACAGGTAGTGACATCATAATTGATATATTATACGCTCTGAGCTTCGCTGGTGTCGCTCCTAGCGGAATAGTAATACAACTTTTACCGGTAATTTTTAAATTTATTATTTAATTGTTATCGGTTAATATTTACAACGCAAAAAAGTAATTAAATTGTAATCGATTTTTTTTGCTAATCATTTTGACGTTCTATTGATGAAATACTTTCTTACTTTTATTACTTTTATCTACTTTCTTACTTTTATTACTTTTATTTATTATTTACTATATTCTTACTTCGGATACTTTCACAATTATCGTGTAGATGGCGCTAAGATTAATAGATTAATTTATAAATACTTATTACGGAACATTAAAAAAACTTAAATTCAGTATTTAAAACGTAAGTATATTTAAGGTAAAAATATAAACCACAACTAATATTTTTTATAATTAATGTTTTTATTTTTAATTTTAAATTAATCACTTTGACATTTATGTCAAATTTCCGGTAAAGATTTACAGACTTGTCACTACTAGCGCTCGCGAATTTTTAAATATCCCCTCTACGTACAAGCTCAAAGCGTATAGTATGAGAATAGAAAAATGTTCGTTAAGATAACAAACTGTCAATCATTTTTGTTGCTCTCAAAAAATCACAAAAAAAAATCTGACCTTTTTTATAGTGTGTAAAGATAAAATAGATTAACCTACTAATAATCCAGTTGCATCTCCCGCCACTGAAGTAGCTACCTCTAGAACAGAAACGTATATCTATTTGGAATAACCAATATTGAAATAATGTTCTGGATGAAAAGTTTATATGCAGTTACTAAAGCCCGCATGGTTTTCGACTAATATGGGTTGTCGGCCTAACGCTACATATCTAGATGGGAATTAACAATATATCCTGATTGCGAGAAATGAAACAAGAGGAAAATGGGAAGATAATGCAAAATTCACGTTTTAATCGATGTTCGTTTTTATGGTATGAAAATTGATATTGAAAATTTAAAATATTTGAGATGGACCGAATAATATACCCACTCTTTTCACAAATAAAAAATTTTCAGTTTATCATTAAAAAGACGGTTAGAAATAGACTAATAATTATTTGTTTTATTTATTCTACCACACCAATAGTACATTAAATCACGGTTTTGGCTCCAAATTTTAAACAACTACTTGGATTGAAATAAAATTTGGCATACACATAGGTAATATCGTAAAGAGGAAAAGTGGGATTGTGCCGATGTGTGCTTTTGCCCTCGTGGTGAAAACCAGGGGGTGTCACCCCCCCAGGGTTGCTCCAGGGGGGTTGCCCTAAAAATGGATAAACTGACTAATTCTAAGCAACTTTTGTTTCATAGCATTTTTGCATTAAGTTAATATTTTTCGAATTATTGGCGAATAAATATGTTCATTTTTCAACAAAAAAAAAACAGGTGTTAGGCGGATTTTTTACAAATTACTCAAAAAGCAAGTTTTTTGTCGAGAAAAACATTCTTAGGAGAAATATAGCTTCTAAAAAAATGAAACAAAAATGATGAAAGTACGAACACTCTAGACCCAGTAGAATCAAAGTTGTAACTAATGAAAAATATATTCATATCCGTCAAATTTCAAAGCGTCTATTTCATCGTGAAATAACCAAAAATTATGCACTTTCTGGGCAAAACTCATTATAAATATTTTAACGTGTTTAAAAAATATTTATTTTCGTTTTCTAAAAAAGTTTCTAGCATCAAAAGTAAGCCAGTTACGCTCAAAATAAAGTTGGTACCTTTTCTTTTGGTCAACAAAAACTCAGGAAAGTCACCCCCTAATTAATATCTTAAATCAAATTAATCGTTACTGCTTTACAAGTTGCTTTACTTATTTATTATTTTTTATATGATCTGGAAGTTTTGTCGGTTTAAAGGGTTTATTTTTTTAAAAATTTGGTTTTAAAGTAAATTTTTTTTATCCTAATTTTGAAGAAAATGCATTTTTTCAAAATAACTTAAAATTTATTAGTGATATCAAGAATCATAAACAGTAAAAAATATAGGTTTTGGTTTTCTGAATATTTTGGATATTTTGTTTTTGTGTAAGGCAACAATTGGTAAAGATACGGGTGTTCAAATTTTGCATCCACTCGTGATCATTGACTAGTTCAAGCCTTTCAACTTTTTCCCCTTTTAAAAATAAGCTCTTTGAACCGATGGAATTTACAGATCATATAAAAAATATATACACGAGTAAAGCAACTTGTGAAGTGGTAACGATTAATTTCATTGATGAAGATAATTAGGGGGTGATTTTTTACCAAAAAAAAGGACCAACTTTATTTTTTAATCCTTACTTTTATTGCTAGAAACCTTAAAAAAACAAAAATAAAGATTTTTAAAACACTTTAAAAATATTTAATGAGTTTTCTCGATATTCTCGATTTGGAATTTGAAGAGTTATGCACTTATTTTTCATTAGTTCCAACTCTTCTTTTACTGGGTCTAGGGATCTCATATATACACCAGTTTTTTCACTTTTTACAGGCTATATTTTTGCTACGAATATTTTTTCGATAAAATACTTTTGAGTAATTTGCAAAAAACCGTCTAAAAACGTTTTTTTTTTTGTTGTAACATGAACATATTTACTCGCAAAAAACTCGAAAAGTATTAACTTAGTGAAAAAATGTTATAGAACAAAAGTTGCTTAGAATTAGTCATCTATTTCCGGACTTATTTTAAACATCTATTTTTCACCCCCGAGAAGGCGTGAAACTCACGCTCATGGCAAAAGTACACGTCAACACAATATTACTTTTTTTTATGACATGTTACCTATGTGTATGTCAATTGACTACAAACCTTTTTTATTCGTATTTTTTAAAGTATTTTGGTATTTTGTTTAAATTTTTGCAAGTTGACCGGAAATTGTTATTAACAAAAATAACTTTATGAAAGAAAACAATTTCCCGAATCGCTTTGAATAATATTTTTTAGGCGTTTCTCATCGAATTATATACTTTTTTTCTCTTGGTAAATTTTCAAAAAATGCTTTCTCTTTGAGTTATTCACTAGTTTTTGTTGCAAAAATGCCATAGTTGATGATTTTAGATTAGGAAGGCATATTCGAAAGGCATGTTCGAAAATTATAGTATGGTAATAACTAGACCCAAACCCAGACATCCAAAGTGAAAGTTATCCTCCAACATAAAATTGTTCTATATGGTCCACATAAAGTTCAGAAAAAAGTGACACCATTTTGAGCGTCGGGTTTGGGGGGGGGGGGGGGAGAGGGGAGAAATCAATAAATTCGTAGTTTTCTACGTTTTCGTCAATATTTCTAAAACTATGCCGTTTAGCATGAACAACCTTCTATACAAAAATATTTTACGGCCCTATGCATAATCCTTCTAATAAAATGAACGGTTTCAAAGTTACGGAGATGGTATAGGTACATTCCATGTCAAATCACTCAGGCAAAAAATTTTGGATCTCCGATTTGTCTGAAAATTGGTATATAGCTTCTGCGGGACGTAAAAATAAGATATTTAAGTTCAAAAAATCTTCTTCTTCTTTTTTTCTCAAAATGTTATTTTATGCGATTTTACAGTGATTTGGTGTTTATTTAAACAAATTTGCATTTTCTGTCGTAAAGTATCGATGAAAAACATCATATTTTAATAGAAAGGACTCAAAGATGTCAGTATATGGTATCATAACAAGTTATTTTGAATCAAAACAAGTTTTTGATCAAATTTTATAGTGTAAATAACGTTAAAATACCGTTTTTTTGCATTTTCCTCCATTCCCAAAATACATTATCATCGATTTAGCTGAAAATTTGCCCACAGATAGCCAAAAGATAGGACTTTGAGTGGTTAGAAGGATTTGAATTATATTACAATACCAAAAAAGTTACATGCAGTAATATCAGACTCAAAATATATATTAGTCCAGTCGGGATAGTATTTGACCTTGAATGCCGAGCTGCCCAAAATTTTATTTTTCTGATCTTTAGGGGAGTCAATAGTAGCCTAAATTTAAAATCACGAATGAATTCCTCCGTTACGTTAGCAGCCATCTTGATTTTAAAGGAGAACCTGTTTTGCTCAATATCTCCGCCATTTTTAAATTTTCGACAAAAATGGTAGGAACTGAAATTGTTCCAAATAAATCGTATTTACAATTATTACAATTTCTTTTTAACAATTTTTGTCGTGAGGTCGATATTTTCGAGTTAATTTTACTTACAGTAGACGCCTATATTTTTGACTATAATATTGCATGTAACTTTTTTGGTATTGTAATATAATTCAAATCCTTCTCACAACTTAAAGTACTATGTTTTGTCTATCTGTGGGCAAATTTTCAGCCAAATCGATTATGATGTATTTTGGGAATGGAAAAAAATGTAAAAAACGGTATTTTAACGTTTTCTACACTATAAAATTTGATCAAAAACTTGTTTTGAATCAAAGTAACTTGTTATAATGCCATATAATGACATTTTGTGTCCCTTCTATTAAAATATTATGTTTTCCATTGATACTTTACGATAGAAAATGCAAATTTGTATAAATAAACACCAAATCACTGTAAAATCGCATAAAATAACATTTTGAGAAAAAAAGAAGAAGAAAATTTTTTGACCCTAAATATCCTATTTTTACTTCCCTTAGAAGCTATATACCAATTTTCAGAAAAATCGTTGGTCCAAAATTTTTTTTGCTCCAAAATTGAGTGATTTGAAATGGAATGGCCCTATATAATTGGTCCAAAAAAAGGCCTAACCTAGACATCCAAAGTAAAAGTTTTCCTCCAACACAAAATTGTTCTATATGGTCCACATATTGTTCAGTAAAAAGTTACACCAATTTAAGCGTCCGGTTTGGGGGGGGGGGGGGAGATGGGGGAGAAGTCGGTAAATTAGTAGTTGTTTTACGTTTTTTGTCAATATTTCTAAAACTATTTTTAGCGTAAATTATGTTCTATACTCAAATTTTCTACATAAAATTTAAAACCAAAATGGTCCAATACATAATTGTTATAAAATCAACGGTTCCAGAGTTACGGAGGGTGAAAATTGGTGGTTTTCGATACTTTTTATATTTTTTGGGCAATTTATAATATTATTACTGATGAAAGAACTTTTTTTGTAAATAAAATTTGCTATTTCAGTCGCCGATGGTATGTTAGTGATAAGCCCTTGAAGAAACGTCAACCTCACCACCCAAAATCATCATCAATTTTCCAAATAATATAAAAAGTAACTCTGGAACCGTTGATTTTATAACAATTATGTATAGGATTTAAATTTTATGTATACTTTTTCTCATGAGGATCTTTCAGTGCGTCAAAGTTTTTCGATTTATTTCTAATGCATTAAATTGCATGTGACAGAAAGAAACGCACGTCGGTGATTACATTTCGTCGGTGACATTTATAACATTTATTCTAGTTGTCAATAGATGGCGCTATAATCGAAAAAAAAAATTTTACTGATTATATAATATATGTACGAATATATAATATGTACAATTTATAAGACTATACAAATAAAAGAAAATGCCATTTTATAAATGCAATAAACACAATTGATTTGCTTTTATGCCAAATTGCAAATAAAATGTGACAACTGTCAGATTTAACTAAAATGTCATGTCACTAAAATGTATACTATCACGGACCTACCTTTTTTTCTATCATTTGTGACGCACTGAAAAATGCTCATGAAAAGAAGCACAGAACATTTTTTATAGAACATTGTTTACGCTAAAGCATAGTTTTAGAACTATTGACGAAAAACGTAAAAAAACTACTAATTTACCGACTTCTCTGCCATCTCCCCCCCAAACCGGACGCTCAAAATGATGTAACTTTTTACTGAACAATATTTGGACCATATAGAACAATTTGGTGTTGGAGGAAACCTTTTACTTTGGATGTCTGGGTTAGGCGTTTTTTTGGACCAATTACTCTATACTACCTCCGTAACTTTGGAACCGTTCATTTTAGAAGGATTATGCATAGAACCTTTTTTATTTCAAATTTAATGTAGAACATTTTTGTATAGAAGATGATTCATGCTTAACCGCATAGTTTTAGAAATATTTACGTGCGTTCGCAAAAAGCATACTTCACGAACTGTTTCATAAATAATTATTTTAACACGTATATCATACAATATTTTTTCTACAAACGTCTTATATATCAACAATTATAATTTATTCATTCTCAATTACAGGACAATATCTACAAAAACTTTTACTTGAACTTGACTGACATTCCATTTTTATATTTTTCTTGACATTATATCAAAACTGCCTATATTGTCAATACGTAAATCATAACAACTATAGAATAACATCTTACTTTTATTGTTGTATATTCTAACAAATTTTAATATTTTTTTTCTACAAACGTGTTAAAAATGCAATAATACAGTTTAATTAAATTTTAAACAACCTTTTAAACCACCTTTTTCAAATTGCGCAAGTTGTACTATTAATATTAATGTTAATAAATGAAATATAAATATTTTGACGTTTCACAATTTGACAATTAACTTTTAACTGCAGTGCCCTAAATTTTTTTAAAGCGCTAGTGCTTTAAAGTAGCATTTTTAACGCTCCTATGGAGTGCTAAAAATCGCATTTTTAACACGGTTGTAGAAAAATATAACTTTAACTTGAAACATTCCACGAATATACGACCCTCTTGGATTATCACGACAACGAATATTTTACTGTGCAAAATATGAAGAATGAAAGTAAATTGCAAATTATATTGTTGTTTATTGGAGTAATCATTAGAGCAAAATACTTTCATACTTCTTATGTTGCACACTAAAATAGTCGTTGTCGCGATAATCTAAAACAGTCGTATATTCGTGGAATACACCATAACTTTATTTGAATCCGTTATCTGCGTCTGCCACATCTAGGACTAAACGTCTTATTCTTTGAACCTCCTCGACCAGAATGAGACCATTCCTAGTACATACTGAGTACTCTCGTTGTCCGCTAATAGCTGTAAATTGTCGGCTAAAGCTTTTTTCATAATTCTGCCGTGTTTTGATACCTATCTCGCAGTTCCTTTTATTGTCTTGGGCAATACGAGATTCGCCGATATTTTGCGACTAATTTTTATTCTCATAAGGTCCATAACTGTGAGATTAATTTTAGCTCCTTCAGTAAAGGCACAGACTGCTATCCAGGGGGCTAATTGTACCACATATTTGCCACAACATTTATTTTTTGGAGCAATTTGCCAAATAAAATTAGTGTAACTTTAATTACAGTTTTGTGTATTGCACACGAGGTATCTCTTTAATACATCGTACTCGTTGACAGACTCAAACACATCAGAAAACTACTTTGTACACTAGGATTAAGTGTTGGTTTATGCTTGTAAGCCTCGTTGTTTTTGTCGCTGATCAAAAACTTGAACCACTCCGGATTACACTACTCGTGGCGAGGTTCTGCGTCTGTAGGGATCTTATGGTAATAACCAGCGAGAATCTCTTTAAATATCAAATAGACGGGATTCTGCCGAAAGGATCCAAAACACACTTTGTTAAAACTGAGATATCAACCAAAAAATTTACGATAAAATTTAAAATCCTCTATTAAAAATAATCATGGTTTAACATTAAAATCGTGAATATATTCATTAGATTTGATTTCACGCATACTGTTTGATTCAAGAAAACAGTTGTTGTTTAAAAAAAATCACTTTTGTGGCTTGGTTCCCTTCTGCAAAATAACCTAGGTGAATTCAAAGTTAACAAACATTTATTTTCTATTATTGAGTTACATAGAACCAAAACACATAGAAAAGAATACATGGATTAACTACCTAAAAAAGCTCTATGCAGAGGAAGAACAAATGATGCTAGAACCGGAAATACCAGAAATTACCACAAATGAAGATGTTAATATAAGTGCACAGGAAGTACGAAAAACACTCGAAAAGCTGAAGAACAGAAAAACTGCAGGTAAGGATGGAATACCAAACGAATCACTGAAATATTGTGGAGCAGCAATGACAGAACAATTAACAACATTAATTAACAAAATCATAAAACACAATAAAATACCGGAAGAGTGGAGAACGAGCGAACTAATTCTACTATTTAAAAAAGGAGATAAAAGCAGCCAGAAAATTACAGAGGTATCAACTTGTTAAATACTACCCTAAAACTTACAATTAAAATCTTACAAGACGTAATGAATCAGAGGATAAGTTTAGCAGATGAACAACAGGGTTTTCGTACTGAAAGATCGTGTACAGATGCAATATTCGTCATGAAGTGAATTATTGAGAAATCACTAGAGTATAATAGACCAGCATTTCTATGTCTGATTGACTTAAAGAAAGCATTTGACAGAGTAAGACTCAAAGATGTAATCAATCTTCTGTATAATAGAGAAGTCCCTCTAGATATCATAAAAACTATTGAGAACATCTACCAAAACAACAAAATGGAAGTCAGAATAGATGGACAAATTACAGAACATATAGATATAGGCAGCGGAATAAGACAGCGAGACTCATTGCGTCCTATGCTATTCAATTTAATCATGGATGAAATCATCAAAAACGTCAACAAAGGAAGAGGTTATAGAATGGGAAACAAAGAAGTAAAAATACTCTGCTACGCAGACGACGCAATATTGATAGCCCAAGATGAAGATAGTCTGCAAATATTAGTCCACAGATTTAACATAAGAGCAAAAGAATTCAATATGATAATTTCATATCAGAAAACCAAAACAATAGTAATCAGTAAAGAACCAATCAGATGCAAAATAGAAATTGACGGTATCAGTATTGAACAAGTAATGGAAGAAAATACCTTGGAATTACATTGTCAAGTTAAGTAGACCTAGACAAAGAAGTGAGAAATCAAGTACACAAAGCAAATAGATTGGCAGGATGCCTTAATAACACTATAAGGCGAAACCGACATATTAACACTGACATGAAATCAAGAATCTATAAAGCCAGTGTAAGACCAATAATGACATATGCATCAGAAACAAGACCCGATACAGCCACAACACAAAGACTACTGGAAACGGCAGAGATGAGAGTACTGAGAAGAATTACAGGAAATACACTGAGAGATTGAAAGAGGAGCGAAGATATTAGAAGACAATGTAGCGTACAGTGTATAAACGAATGGACACTTCTTCTTCTTCTTCTTCTTCCTCTTTATAAGTAATTCTGCTTGTTCATTGGCGGATTGATACCTCTATGGAAGGTTGTCGCTCCATCTTTTGCGCGGTCGGCCGATACTTCTTCTGCCGATTGGTGATTTATCTCGTGCTATTTTGACCACACGTGTCTCCCCCATTCTGGTTATATGGTTGTTCCATTCTTTTTTTCTATTTAGTGTCCATTCGTTTATACACTGTACGTTACATTGTCTTCTAATATCTTCGTTCCTCTTTCGATCTCTCAGTGTATTTCCTGTAATTCTTCTCAGTACTCTCATCTCTGCCGTTTCCAGTAGTCTTTGTGTTGTGGCTGTATCGGGTCTTGTTTCTGATGCATATGTCATTATTGGTCTTATACTGGCTTTATAAATTCTTGACTTCATCTCAGTGTTAATATGTCGGTTTCGCCTTATAGTGTTATTAAGGCATCCTGCCAATCTATTTGCTTTTTGTACTTGATTTCTCACTTCTTTGTCTAGGTCGCCGTAACTTGACAATGTAATTCCAAGGTATTTTACTTCCATTACTTGTTCAATACTGATACCATCAATTTCTATTTTGCATCTGATTGGTTCTTTACTGATTACTAAAGTTTTAGTTTTTTGAGATGAAATTGTCATATTGAATTCTTTTGCTCTTATATTAAATCTGTGGACTAATCTTTGCGGACTATCTTCATCTTGGGCTATCAATATTGCGTCGTCTGCGTAGCAGAGTATTTTTACTTCTTTGTTTCCCATTCTATATCCTCTTCCTAAATGGACACTAAATAGAAAAAAGAATGGAACAACCACATAACCAGAATGGGGGAGACACGTGTGGTCAAAATAGCACGAGATAAATCACCAATCGGCAGAAGAAGTATCGGCAGACCGCGCAAAAGATGGAGTGATAACTTTCTACAGAGGTATCAATCCACCAATGCGGATTGTATATAAAGCAGAATTGCTTATAAAGAGGAAGAAGAAGAAGAAGAAGAAGAAGAAGAAGAAGAAGAAGAAAAAGAGGAAGAAGAATAATAAGAAGAAGAAGCAGAAGAAGAAGAAGAAGAAGAAGAAGAAGAAGAAGAAGAAGAAGAAGAAGAAGAAGAAGAAGAAGAAGAGTTACATAATCAGGCGTATAATATAAAAAAATATTATTAGGAAATTACTGGGATTTAATAATTTGTTCGATTTCAAAATCTGGAAGTCCCGTGAATTCAAGAAAACGGTTGTTTAAAAAAATCCACTTTTGTGGCTTGGTTCCCTTCTGCAAAACAACTTAAGTGACTTCAAAGTTAACAAACATTTATTTTCCACTATTGAGTTAGAAAATCAGGCGTATAATCTAAGAAAATATTAATATGAAATTACTAGGATTTAATAATTTTTTCTGGAAGTCCCGTGAATTCAAGAAAACAGTTGTTTAAAAAAATCCACTTGTGTAGCTTGGTTCCCTTCTGCAAAATAACTTAAATGAATTTGCATAAAGGAACCAACCCACATAGATCTTTTCTGCAGAATGCTGTCATGCTGCAACGATAATGTTGGTTGGTTCTTTCGCTCATAGAGGACGGTATATACGGTGTGTGGCTTGGTTTTTTTTGTGCACAAGTATCTACGGGGTATTTACAACCTATGAGACTGTTAATAGGAAAAATACATATTTGTGGTTCCTTTCTGCAGAATCCCGTCCAAATATAAGTGAAAGACAGTTTGTTTCCTTTCGATTCAGAGGCGGTTCCGCATCCCCAGACAGCTGTTTCTGTCTCTAGACTTCATCAGTGGGGCTACCTGAACATCTCTGAATCGAAAAGAAAACAAACTGCGTATTTAAGTAGAATCATTCAATAGTTTTATAATCCATTTTTAGGACGCTGTAGTGCCCTCTCTTATAGAAAAGATGAAAAGTCGAGATGCAAAATTTATTAAAAATAAATTATTTGCTTACTTACTTAATCCAGCACTCTTCTACCTTTAGGTGTCAGTGTTTGGAATTTACTCGTTTCCTGTCGCTGATAATCGAAATAAACACTAGTGGACTGTATGATACTTGTAATTAATTGAAAGAGGTACAAATTACACAAAATACACTTCTTGGTTCGCGTATTCGTCTGTAGTCTGTTTTCTTGTCTACACTCTTAACAACATTAGTTCCCGAATTCTAGTTTTTAGGTGTCACTGAGGCGCGCGCGGTGTTGCCACCGTTGCCATTTTTTATAAAGGTTAAAAGTCCTAACATAGCCCCCCTTTTGAAGGGCACCTTCAAAAATATATACATAAAATATTGAATAGTAAAATATCTAAATACACAAAAAATAAAACAAACACAAATAATTGTCAATTGTTGATGTCTTCTTGCATTGGTAAAGGACACAAATGTCTTACTGAACGAGTAACTGATCCCTTCATGGTGGTTACTTCTGCTACTCTGGTTTCTCCATCTCTACCTTGACATAACTTAGTGATTCGTCCAGTAATCCATTGACAAGGAGGAACAGAATCATTTTTAATAAGAAACAGGGTTCCTAATCGAATTTTGCTAGCTGGATCCTTCCATTTGTACTGTTGATGTAATTGAGACATATATTGTTTGGAAAATTGACCCCAAAATTGCTGGTACAGCTGCTGCACATGTTGGAATCTGGTTAAGCGACAGCTGGCTATATTGTGAACGTCATACTCTGGCAATGACGTAAGAGGTCTACCAATTAGGAAATGGGAAGGTGTAATAGGAGATAAGTCATTAGGATTATTTGACATGTCAAACAATGGTCGTGAATTTAATATACCTTCTATCTGTACGATAAGGGTGTTAAATTCTTCAAAGGTTACATTATTATTAATTAATATTCGTTTCAAATGATGCTTAGTGCTTTTAACAGCTGCTTCCCACAGCCCCCCATGATTAGGTGTATAAGGAGGAATGAAGATCCATTTTATTCGTAGCTCGCTTGTAGCCGTTTCAATAGAATTGTAATTTTTCTGTAAAAAATGTCCTAACTGTTTCAGATAATTGTTGGCTCCTACAAAGGTACTGCCGTTGTCTGAATAAATAGTACTAGGTATACCACGTCGAGCGGTAAATCTTTTTAAACTTGCTAAAAAATTCTCTTTTGTGAGGTCCGACACAACTTCTAAATGGACAGCTTTTGTGCAAAAGCAAATGAATAATGCCAAATAACATTTTAATAGTTTAGCTCCGCGCCCCTTTTTACTAAGAATATTAAAAGGACCTGCATAATCTATACCAGTCACATCAAATGGAAAATTAGGTTTAATTCGATTATTTGGTAGATTTGACATTGGACTTAAAAAGGGTGTAGGATTAAACTTGAAACAAGTCAAACAATTTTTGACAGTTTGTTTTGCTAAGACACGTCCTGCTATAGGCCAGTAACGTTGTCTTACTGATGCAAGCAATAATTGAGGACCTGGATGAAATAGTTGCTTATGTTTATACTCAAAAATTAACTTAGTAAAATAGTGTTTGGATAACAGAAGAATAGGATGTCTAGTATTGAACGATAAATACGTATTGTTGAGTCTTCCACCTACTCGAAGAATTCCTTTATTATCCAAAAATGGAGTTAATGAAGAAAGTCTATTATTTTTTGGAAGTTGCTTGCCCCTTTTGAAAAAGGATAATTCGTCAGCAAATGACTCTAATTGAGCTTGTTTGACGATACTAATATGGGCTTCATCTAATTCTGCAATAGATAAATTACCCGTACGTTTATTAGATTTATTTCTTAAATTGTAAATGAAACGTAAACAATAGGCTGTTATTCTTTGAAGTGTAATAAAATCTGAGTATCTAGTGATTAAATCTGACAATTGTACTGATATAACTTGAAACACTTTAGAAGTCTTTTTCAACTCTGTCAGTTCTGAAGTTTTTAACTTAAAATTCACATTAGGCCATTCTGACTGTGGCAATTGCAAAAACAGTGGTCCGTTCCACCAAATTGTATTGGAAATTAATTTTTCAGGCATAATACCACGAGATGCAATATCTGCTGGATTACTTGAACTGTTAACATAATTCCAGGTAAATGTGTTGGACAACGATTGAATTTTGGATACTCGATTAGCAACGAAAACTTGTAATTTACTAGGATCCGTATGAATCCAACTTAGTGCGACCTGAGAATCAGACCACATGAAAATAGGAACATTGACTTGAATGGCTTCTGTTACGGTGTTTATTAGTTGTGCACGTAATAAACAAGCACAGAGTTCTAGTTTCGGAATAGTTACAAGTTTGATTGGTGCAACTTTAGTTTTTGAACACAAGAGATTAATGTGATATTGATTTGAATCATCGATGCTTCGAAGGTAAATGCACGCAGCATATGCAGCTTTTGATGCATCACAAAAACAATGAATGTCAAGTAAAGTATTCGAGACAACTTTACGAGGAATAGATATCTGATTAAAAATATTAATATTATTTTGAAACTGTAACCAAGTCTGTTGCAAATCCAAAGGGATTGGAGTGTCCCACGAAATATGAAGAGTCCATAATTGCTGAATGAGCATTTTTGCAATAATAATAGACGGGCTTAACAGACCTAGAGGGTCATATATTTGCGCAATATTCGATAGAATATGTCTTTTAGTAAATGGTTCGTGACTACGTAATTTGTTTATGTTAAAGGTAAACGAATCAGAAGAATTTAGCCACTGGACACCTAATGTTTTACAACTATCGTGATCTCCCAAATTTAATACTGAATTTGAGACATCGGATTCTTGAAAATCTGTAATTACTTGCTGATCATTTGAAATCCATTTTCTCAGAATAAAATGAGCTGATTTGAGCATATTGTAAATAGATTTGCATCTTTCTTGTAGTTCGCTTAGATCATTAGATCCTGTTAATAAATCATCAACATACATATCATTTAAAATTGTGCTAGAAGCTAATGGAAACTTGTCTAAATTGTCTTCAGCTAATGTTCTGATACATTTAATTGCTAAATAAGGTGCTGATCTAGTGCCATATGTGACAGTATTCAGTTGATAAATAGAAAATTCTTCATTATTATTTTCACGCCAAAGAATTTGTTGTAAATATTTATGTTCTGGATGTATGAGTATCTGTCTGTACATTTTAGAAATATCTGCTGATACAACATATTTATAAATTCTGAATCTTAGCAAAATGTTTAAAATATCGTTTTGCACTTTAGGACCTACATATTGAAGGTCATTAAGAGAATATCCTGATGAGCTCTGGCAGCTTCCATCAAAGACAGTTCTAAGTTTTGTAGTTACACTAGACTCTTTTAATATACCATGATGTGGTAAAAAATAGGAATGTTCTGAATTAATAGAAATTTTACTCATATGACCTAGGTTTTCATATTCATGAATAAATTCAAAATAGAGTTGTTTAAAATAGGAATTGGAGAATTTTGATTCTAATGACTTAAATCTCTTAATAGCTGTTTGCTTTGAATCACCTAATAGACTAGGAGAATATTTTAATGGTAATTTTACCACGAATTGTCCATTCTCATTACGAGATGTGTCTTGTTTAAATAAAGATTCGCAAATGAGATCGTCTTGAGACAGAAATTCATTCTTGGTTTGAACATCCTCTAGTTCCCAAAACTTTTTTAATTGATCATCTTCAGGGATGTGTACTTCAACAAAATTGCATACATATTTATCTGAATTAATTGGAACTGTACCTGTTACAACCCAACCTAAATGAGTATTGATTAGTAATGGAAGATTTTTACCTAATGATATTTTATCTTGCAATATAAGATCCCAAAAAATGTGAGCGCCTAATAACAAGTCAATTTCTTTAGGACAATTGAATTCTGGATCTGCTAAATTAATATTGTGAGGTAATCGAATATTATTCATATCAATAGGATAAGCAGGTAATCTACTTGAAATAACGGGTACTACAAGACATGATATACTAGAATTGAAATCTGAAAATTGTGAAAATATTTTTAATGAACATTTTTTACTAATGTTAGAAGAACGCTGACTAATACCAGTAATTGAACAGTTTGTATCAGTTAATTGTAGTTTTAATTTATTGCAAAAGCGTTCGGTGATTAAATTCATTTGTGCACCGCAATCAAGTAATGCTCGGCACTTATGAAACTTACCATCTTGGTCTTTAATATTACACATAACTGTAGCTAATAAAACTTGACTCTCATTTTTTGCAAAATTTATACTTATTTGCTGTTCTACACCATCATTTCTATGATCAAAAGTACTAGGTGAACTTACTTGATGATTAGTGTCACGAATTGAAACTTCTGCATAATCTTTATGAAGCAACGTGTTATGTTTGTGAGTCTTACAAACAGGACATGGACCAAATTTACAATTTCTCTTATCATGACCACTTAATAAACAATTTTCACATAATTTAAGTTTTCTAACTTTCCGAAACCTCTCTTCGACTGATAACGCTTTAAAGGTGGGACATTTATAAATTGAATGTTCCTTTCTACAAAAATTACATCGGTTTTTAACCGCAAAGTGCACTAGATTGTTAGATCTGTTATGATACTTATTTGAACTTGAAGACTGTGATTTAGCCGTTTGAGATTCATCCAAACTTTGTAGTATGTCCGTCTTATTTTTTAAAAAATTGATAAAATGTTCTAAAGTAGGCAAATCGTTTGCAACCTTAGTTTCTTTCCATTCGCGTATAGTATTTTTCTGGAACTTGTTGATTAAGATATGTATCATAAATGAATCATATAACTTTTCTTTTGGTACGTCTATACCTTCCAAGGAAGTTAAATGTTTGGATATCTCGTCTAACATATTTCGAAAACTAGCATAATTATAATTATCTTTTTGCATCATGGTTAAATTTAGTAATGATTTAAAGTGGCTGTCTATTAAAAACTGTTTTTTATCGAACCTATCGCATAATAAATCCCAGGCTTTCTGAAATGGTTGATCTACGCTCTCTAAACCTTCAATACAACTGGCTGCGTACCCTTGCAAAGAAGCCTTCAAGAAATGAAACTTCTGCCCATCACTAAGGGATGCATTATTCGCAATGGTCGCATTGAAGCTATTTTTGAAACTAACCCAAAATTGAAACTCCCCAGAGAACGTTTGCAATTTTATTCTCGGTAATAGGACATTTTGCAGGGGATCACTCACTGCTTTAAATTCACTAGATTGACCTAATTGACCGTATTGTACGTTATTACTGTTTACCGCTACCGGTCTTAAAATGGTTTTTAAATATGCTTGTGCCGCATAAAATCGATTTTCAAACTCCTCTCTTTCTGAATAGTGCTCCGGTAATTGACCCTCAGAACATTTCTTTTCTATCTCTGTTTGAACTATATCAAAATCATTTAGTAAGTTTATATGATTATCATATCTAAATTGAACATCTTGAATATCAAAGTCACCCTTGTCTTTTGTTTTAGTAATGAATTTCTCTAGCAAAGTTAACTTTTGTTTATTTGTTCCACGAAGTCTAACTAAATCTTTTAAATCGTCTACTACTACTACTTCATTTGAGGTCGCCATCTTAGTAAATAAAATTGATAAAATCGACAAATGGGTACTTATAATTTAACTATGGATTATTATTGAAATTAAATATGAAAACACATATATAATTGTACACAAATATCGCAAACAGAAGGTAATATCATTTAACTAGATTGATATTGATAGAATTGCATAAAATCGTTTATAATTATTGTCAAATAAACCAACGAATTATAAAATGATCGGTTAAGAATGAAATATATAAAAATGGAAGGATCTGACCTTTATTTGCAGTGGTCCTGATGAATAGCTGTCGCTTGTCGCGTACCTTGCTGTACGTACTTCTCTTTCGCTGAATTGGGCCACTGGAAATGACACTAGAACTTGGAACTATTAACTTGGTTAGCGTCTACTAGTTTTTGGCGCTAATATTGCCTCATGCCGGCTAATAGATAATAAATTCGGCTCTTTTGACCAAAATGTTTGGAATTTACTCGTTTCCTGTCGCTGATAATCGAAATAAACACTAGTGGACTGTATGATACTTGTAATTAATTGAAAGAGGTACAAATTACACAAAATACACTTCTTGGTTCGCGTATTCGTCTGTAGTCTGTTTTCTTGTCTACACTCTTAACAACATTAGTTCCCGAATTCTAGTTTTTAGGTGTCACTGAGGCGCGCGCGGTGTTGCCACCGTTGCCATTTTTTATAAAGGTTAAAAGTCCTAACAGTCAGTTTTAAATAATCTAAACTGAACTTTTCGTTGAACTATTTTCTGGTAACATCCTTAATCTCTGACTTTAACAATTATTTATAAGACAAGAGACGACGAATAAAGAAGGCGAAAAGGAAAATATAAATTAAACGTATTGTTTATTTTGAGACATCTATACATTTTTTGCTGACATTATAGCCCAGTCGGGATAGCATTTGACCTTGCATTAGGAGCTGCCCCAAATTTTATTTTTCTAATCTTTAGGGAGGGTCAATATTAGTAAAAATTTAAAATCTCGACTGAAGTTCGCTGTTGCGTTAGCCGCCATCTTGATTTTAAACGAGAACCGTTTTTGCTCAATATCTCCGCCATTTTCAATTTTTTGACAAAAAGTGTAGAAACTGAAATTGTTGAAAATACGATTTTATATAGTTTCATTTATTATAATTTTTTTCGTACGGTCGATATTTTCCGAGTTATGAGGGGAAAATAGTGACAGTTGTTGCATAACTATGGAATTATTGAATTATCTCGTTTATTATTAGTTTTACAACAAATATATACATATACAAAAATGAAGAGAATTAAATTTTGTATAATTTTGATGCTGTACATTTTTTTGATAAAATCAATATTTAAGGTAGTACGTATGTGGTGAAAGTGCAAGCGTAAGACCTGATTGATTTTGTAGCAATTGTTTTTGTTCAATATCTCCGCCATTTTCAACTTTTCGACAAAAAGTGTAAGAACTGAAATTGTTGCAATTACGATTTACTATAATTTTTCGAGAGAACCAGTGGCGGGTCTACAAGGAGGGAAATGGGAAAATTCCCCCCAACAGGGTCCAAAATTTAAAAAAAAATTGTTGAAATATCACGATATATTAGCTGACATAAAACTTAAAATATCGACAGACAAATTCAACCAATCAAACCCGCTAGTTAATAAAATTAAGTGAACTTAATGCATATAATGTCTTTTTATGTCTTATATCCTTAGTTTGGTTGATGTTTCATTGGAAGTTTCAAAAATTGTATAAAATATAATTCTCTTTATTTTTGTTTATGTACAATTATATCGTAAAGTTAATAATAAATGAGACAATTCAATAATTATGCTTCCCCTCCGCTTCCATTATTTTTCCCCTTAACTCGGAGAATATTGATCGTATAAAAAAATTGTGCCAAAGAAATAGTAGGAAATTGCATTTCCAACAATTTTCTTTCCCACCATTTAGGTTGAAAAGTTGAAAATGGCGGAGATATTAAGCAACAACAGTTCTCATTTAAAATCAATATGGCGGCTAATGCAACCGCGAAATTCAGTCGAGATTTTAAATTTACACTACTATTGATCTCTGCTAAAGGATAGAATTATAAAATTTGGGGCAGCTCTGAAACAAAATTCAATTCAATAATTATGCTTCCCCCACCACTTTTTAATATTTTCCCATGTAACTCGGAAAATATTAACCGCATGAAAAAAATTGTTAAAAAGAAATTGTAGGAAATTTTATTTTGAACAATTTTAGTTGAAAATGGCGTAGATATTGAACAAAAACAATTGCTATAAAATCAATCCGGTCTTACGCTCGCGCCATTTCCGCATACGTACTACCTTAAATATTAATTTTAGCAAAAAATGAAGGAGATTAAAATTGTGTATAATTTAATTCTCTTCATTTTTGTATAGGTACATATTTGTTGTAAACTAATAATAAACGAGATAATTCAATAATTCAATAATTATGCTCCAACTCTCACTATTTTCCCCTCAAAACTCGGAAAATATCGACCGCACAAAAAAAATTATACCTAATAAAATTATAGAAAATCGCATTTTAAACAATTTCAGTTTCTACACTTTTTGTCAAAAAATTGAAAATGGCGGAGATATTGAGCAAAAACCGTTCTCGTTTAAAATCAAGATGGCGGCTAACGCAACGGTGGAATTAAGTCGAGATTTTAAATTTATACTAATATTAACCCTCCCTAAAGATTAGAAAAATAAAATTTGGGGCAGCTCCTAATGCAAGGTTAGGCCTGTTATTCGTCTAACCCGACTGGACTATTATAATACGACTTATATGAAGTTAAGTTGTCAGTAGTAAAAGAATAAGTCATTTCCCCAAACCTCCCCCAGTTAAAGCTAGATATGCAGCATCAGATATTCCTGTTCCATTAGTTTCCTGTTTCTTTATCCCATTGTTAGTTCTATTTCTAAAATAAAAAAAGGTATGTTATTATTCACGTTTTATAGAAGTATTTTTTTTTTGTTATGGCATGGACTTTATGTCAATCAGCCAGTCACAACATGACTCATATATCAAGAAGATTAAATATTTAAAGACCGTAAGTCCATAAAATATCAATAACGAAGAAAAATTAGTTCAATAGCTGTTGAGAGGTAATTTATGTACTGAAATAAAGAGATGGTACTAAGCTAAGGTAAGCTAATTATAGCCTCCTTTCAATATCAAAGGTGTGTTCAAAAACGATCTACAAAAATTTAATAACAATAACAATAAGATAAGAATAATAATAAACAAGCCGGTGAGGTCCTCAAAGTTCCATAGCAAGTTTTTTCTTTGTTTTTATCTTCCGCGGCTCCCTACTCAATTCGAATGCCGCCTGGCTATGGACTGTCGAAGTTGCTCATCATATTTTCTCTATATACATACATACATATACACTTTTAATACTTGACACTACAAAACTATTTTGGTACTTGACAGAAACATCACCAACGCATTATACAGACTCTCTTGTCCATTGGCTAAGATACTAAGGATATTAAACAGAGCTGGTATCTTAAGTCTATGTAGCCGCTGAATAAATCAATCTGTTTCATTCTTATATTTTTGGCATTCAAAAAAAATATGATCTAAATCACTTTTTTATCGCAATTTGGACATCGATCATTTTCGAGAACACGAATTTTATGCAGGTGTGTGGGATAAAAGGCGTGACCAAAAGGAAGACGTGTTATAGTTGTGATGTATTTTCTAGAATAATTATTATATGGCTGGAACCACGTTCTATTCGGTATTTTCTTTTGTATAATACAGTACCTAGAAGGGTTGGTATAAGTATGATGTGACCAACAGGTATTTCATTTTCATATAAGAGACTGCATCACAAACACTTACAGGATGTTTATTAGGCAAACAATTTTTTACACTTTTTTTCGCCAGCATATCAACATGCTCATTATGTTCAAGACCGATATGTGCTTTAACCCAAACAAAATTAATCTTTTTATTAACTTTATGTAGTTCCAAAAAGCGTTTTTTGATTGCATATATGATATCATTGGAGGAGTAACTTGGGTACTTAGTCAAAACCAAAGAATTTAAAACAGACAGGGAGTCCGATATAATTATTGCAGAATCAATTGTAGACTGACTTACATACGTCAAAGCTGCGTAGATTGTAATAGCTTCAGCACTAAATATAGAAAATATGTTATCTAGTTTGTAGGAATAATTAATATTTTTGGAGGGAATATAAAAAAACCACATCCTACACCATCCTCGGACTTGGAAGCATGAGTATATATAGCCACAGATTCTTCAAAGCTTGCTAGTATAGAGTTTAATAAGTTAATATTAAAGTGAAAATTATCACTGTATGAGAGTTTTACAATATTGATATTCAGGAACAATGAATTGTAATCATCAAGGTCAGATAGAATTGGGCTGGGATAATATAATTCACTAAGGATATCTTGATTTGATTGTAGCGCAATCCACAGTAGTGAAGAACTTTTCTTCAACCAATATTTATTTGTAAGATCGTATTCATTTAATATTACTATTCTCGAATATAGACTACTGTTGATTTTTAATATCTTGAAAAGAAGTTTGTCTGCAAGAAGCTGCCTTCTGTGATTCAAATGAGGCTCAATAGCTTCTACATGAAGAGGATTAAATGGAGTTTTATAGAAGTATGGAACCGCAAAATTGTTATTTTGATTAATTTTTAATGATTTTAATTTCCAATCGTGTAGCAAGATTATTCATAACGTGTTTAATTCTGTCCAATCAGATTATTATTATACCGAGAATATTCTACCTACATTATTACACTGGGAATAATTTTTAGGTAGATTGTTTCTGTTTATTTACAACGAGTTTCCTAGTTTTGATAACTGTCACATTTAAAAAAAATTAACTTTTAGTTCTGCATCTAATGTCAAATTATCATGAAGACAATAAAAATCAGCAATTTTAAGCGCCCGAGTGTACTTTGGTAAGATTATTTCATGAATAAAACTATATTTATAAATAATTTTATTTAATATTTTATTAATATCTTCGTCTGAATATTTATTAAACTGTGCTGTTCACTTTAACAAGTTGAAAAATATGTGTCACATTAATTTTGATAAATGTCATTTAATGTTTTTATACAAAGATTTGAATTTTATATGTAAGTATTAAAACATAATCTGTAGAAAATCACACGATAGTAAGAATAAAAATAAGAAAATACTGCTCCAATTTTGATTTCAAACTTGTTTCCGAGCCCTCCGGGCTCTCGTGTCTATTGCCAGGCAACAAATTTTCGAAAAATTGTCGCATTATTGTCAATTTATTCTCACTTTCTTGTGATATCAATGTTGAGAAAATCGGAGAATAAGATTAAAATAATATACTATAATAAAACTTTTCTTAACAAATAGTGAAAGCGCTAATGTAGTATATTATACAGGGTGTCCCGAAGAGATTGGTAATAAATTATACCACAGATTCTGGGATCAAAAATAGGTTGATTGAACCTCACTTACCTATATATACAATAGTGCACACAAAAAAAGTTACACCCTTTGAAATTACAAAATAAAAATCGATTTTTTTTCATATATCGAAAACACTCAGAGATTTTTTATTGAAAATGGACATTCTAATGGCACCAATATTTAAAAAAAAATTAAAGTGAAATTTGCGCAACCCATAAAAATTTTATGGGGGTTTTGTTCCTTTAAACCCAACTAATCTTTTGTGTACGTTCCAATTAAATTATTATTGTGGCACCATTAGTTAAACACATTATTTTTAAAACTTTCTTGCCTCTTAGCCAGGCCGCACATCAAAGAAACATGAAACGTAAATTACGATTCATGGAAATAAACCACTGCTAAACAAATATACGTCCGGCCATTTATGAGACTCTCCGAAAATAAAAATGTGTCATTAGCATGAATCACACTCGTTTCATTGATAGACGGACTTTGAGATTTGTTTAGCAGTGTTTTCTTTTCATGAAACATGTTTTTCGTTTCATGTTTTTCGTTTCATGATTCTTTGGTGTGCGGCTTGCCTTAGTAATATTTCGACAAGCCAGTGTTTATCGAAATATTTTGAATATTTGTCGAATCCACCACATATTTGTATATGGTTAAGTACGATTATACAGACCAAGGCCTCGATTTTTGACCCTTTGCTTCGTTATCGAACGTATTCGCTTCGTATCTGTTTAGTATACGAAGCGAATAAGTTCGATAACGAAGCGAAAGGTCAAAAATCGAGGCCCTCTTAATAATCTGAAAATTTATTTATAATTTATATTAGGTATATTTTGAAAAAGAAGCCATATTTCGATAAAAGGTGACTTATCAAAAAAAGACAACGAGGCAAAAAGTTTTAAAAACACTGTGTTTAACTAATGGTACCACAATAATAATTTAATTGGAACGTACACAAACATTTGGGGGGTTTAAAAGAACAAAACCCCCATAAAACCTTCATGTAAACATATTAAAAAAGAAACCGCTACCCGATAAAAACTGGCTTATCAAAAAAATACTAAGAGACAAAAAAGTATTAAAAATGTTGTGTTTAATTAATGGTACCACAATAATGAGTTAATTGGAACGTACACAACAGTTTGGGGGGGTTTAAGGGAACAAAACCCCCATAAAATTTTTATGGGGTGGTCAAATTTCACTATAATTTTGTTTTAAGATGTTCCTGCCATAAGAATGCCACATGTCTATTTTCAATAAAAAATCTCTAATAGTTTTCGATATATTAAAAAAAATCGATTTTCATTTTATAGCTTCAAAGGGCTGTAACTTTTTTAATGAGCACATTTGTACTAAGGTAAGTTAGGTTCACTCGAACTATTATTGACCCTAGACTGTGTGGTATAATTTATGACCAATCTTTTCGAGACACCCTGTATAACTTTACTCAAAAACTCTCTGGATTCTCTCTTGGTTCAGAGTGTATGTGTAGTCATCGTGATGTTGTGTATTGTCCGTACTCTATCTTTGGTCATTTGTTTTAACTCATGAAAGGTCGTTTACATACTGCTGAAATTGGGTCGCTCCATGTTGTTGGGATCTTCCTCGTAATCTTCAGCCTTCTACATTTCCTATTATAATGCTTTACATATTTTCTGTGTCTGCTTCCATAACATGTCCAAAGTGTTTTAAGTAATGGAGATGAATATCGAATTTTTATCGCAGAGTTGATACACATTTTATTTAAAAAATTGTTACGCCTGCTTAACTGGCGTAACTGATATTCAAGCGTTGTTTCTGAGAAAACTCTTTATTCTACATAAAAAGTGCTACTAATAATATATTATTCAACGAGTATGTAATGATGGCTATTACTCACGATGGTGAAGTTTGCGACACGAGCCGTAGGCGACTGTCATAATTCATAAGAGTAAGTAATAACCATTACATGCGAGTAGCATATTATACTTTTTCTACAAGTTTTATTCGGATTAGTAGAAAAATATAACAAATATTTTATTTTTCATAAGAAAATATATTTTATATTACTATGGCAACACTGTTAGAATTACACTCGTTGAGCTTATAAAACAATCAAACAGTTGTCATTATGTCATGGAATAACGGTGGCTTTTAAAAATAAGACATATTTTAAGGCAATTACATGTAAAAGAACGTGTACTCTCAATTAAAATTTATTGTACAATGAACAGTAAGTAAAACAGAATTCATTGATATGAATTTCATATCCGTAAGTCCTTTTACGAAATTAATACCGATTGTTTATTGTTTACCTTTTAATAACGTCAATCTTAAAATGTCAAATGTTGAAATTTAAACGTAAAAAATATACTAACCCATTGTTAAAGTTAAAAATCCTTTAAACATTTTTCAAATTTAATTGTTCATATAAATTACAATGATTATTTTATTAAATAATAGTTATTTATGATATAAGGGTTAAAAGTAGACGTTTAAGGCACGCATGTGAAAGTTTGCAAAATGAGCGAAGCGAGTTCTGCAATTCACATGAGTGCCTTAAAAATGTACTTTTTAACACGCATATCATACAATATTTTTTCTACAACCGTAATTACTGGACAATATCTACAAAAACTTTTACTTGAACTTGACTGACATTCCATTTTTATATTTTTTTGACATTACATCAAAATTGCCTATAAGGTCAATACGAACTGCACTGCCATAAAAATTTTAAAGCACTAGTGCCTTAAAGTAGCATTTTTAACGCTCGTATGTAGTGCTAAAAATTGCATTTTTAACACGGTTGTAGAAAAACAAGTTTAAGTATTTTTATTTGCTAATAGGTATATTAAAAGTGCCATGCACCACTTGAATCTAACTTCAGCCCGTTAGTAATGACCCGGGAGTAACTTCAGCCCGTGAGTAATGAATTATTACTCACAGGTAAAGTAATGGGTGTTAGTATCTATTCAAAAATAGCGAATAATGAGTGTATTATTAAACGGTCGTAGAAAAAAATATTTTAAACATTTTTCGAAGTGAATTGTTGATATAAATTACAATGATTATTTTAATAAATAAAGTTTGAGTAATTTTATTTGTTAATAATAAGTATATTAAAAGTGCCATGCACCACTTGAATCTAACTTCAACCCGTGAGTAATGACCCATAAGTAACTTCAGCCCGTGAGTAATGAACTATTATTATCTATTCAAAAATAGTGGATAATGAGCTTATTATTAAGTGGTAGTAGAAAAACATTTTAAGAACACCCCCGAGTGAGTTTTAGCGGAAGCCCAAAAGTAGAAGTGGCAATTTAATTGCACCTTTTTTGGGTTCCCAAAATTGGCATTTTCAGCAGAAATCAGCTTCACAGTCCAGCTAGAAGTAGCTGGACTATGATGGCGACGTAGTTAAAAATACTTATTTATGGTTACCTTCCACGATCAATTGAGAAATGAGGTTCTGCTTGAATCTGCACAGACAATAGAATTGCAACCAAAATCATCACTATTCGTACACCCCTTTGATTCATTTTTCTTTGCTTATTGTGCATTTGGATGGACTAATAACCTAAAATATAATATCTCTGTTTATTGTAAAGCATCTTAAAATACACATTGAATGACAAATTGAATGAACGAAAGGAAAGCAACTAAATAATATGTCAGGATAATTCCTTTTACTGATTTGGTGATCATTTCAGCGAATTTTGGTTCTTTGAGGCTTTCCAGGAACACGGTCGATGAAAATGAGGCAGACCTCAAAAACTTGGAAAATGACAGTACTACACAAAGAAAAGAAAAGAAAAGAAAAGAAAAGAAAAGAAAAGAAAAGAAAAGAAAAGAAAAGAAAAGAAAAGAAAAGAAAAGAAAAGAAAAGAAAAGAAAAGAAAAGAAAAGAAAAGAAAAGAAAAGAAAAGAAAAGAAAAGCAAAGAAAAGAAAAAAAAAAGAAAAGAAAAGAAAAGAAAAGAAAAGAAAAGAAAAGAAAAGAAAAGAAAAGAAAAGAAAAGAAAAGAAAAGAAAAGAAAAGAAAAGAAAAGAAAAGAAAAGAGAAAATCCTAGATTTAAATCAAAACACTACCAAGTAATACAAAACACTACCAAGTAATCCAGAAACTCTAGCGACAAACGTAAACAGGAGATTCCTCAGATAATTTTAAGATAATTTAACCCAATTAACCTAGTCCGAAAATGCTTCCTAAGAGAGCTAGAGCTCGTTGAAGATGGCGTCTTGTAATTAGTTTTTCCTAAATATCCCCAGAACTCTTCTACTTAGAAAAACAAAAATTGGTAAGTGTATTTATCTTTCAGAGATAAATCGATTCCATCCATTGCGAATTTCTAGTACCGGTCATAGGCGTCCGTTTTCGGTAGGGCAACGGTTATTTTATCGCATAACTTTTATGTCTTTTTTTAAGCATTTTTGACAATAGATTATTAAATTATAAGCTGTTCTTCTACTAAAAGTTATTCTTACTTTAAGTTGGCAAAATACGCCGTTTTGTTTGAAAATTGTTTTCGAAAAATTTTGTAATCGATTTTTCTAGAAAACGGTGTGTCCTACCGACTTAAAAATATACCTTTTAGAACTAGAATACCTTACAATTTAATAATACAGAGTCAAGAATCCTTAAAAGTTAAAAACAAAAAGTTATGTGATAAAATAACCGTTGCCCTACCCAAATCGGACGCCTATGACTGGTACTCGAAATTCACAATGCATGAAATCGATTTATCTCTAGAAGGTAAACATGCATGCCAATTTTTGTGTTTCTAAATAGAAGCGTTCTGAAGATATTTAAGAAAAACTAATTACAAGACGCCATTTTCAAAGAGCTCTAGCTCTCTAGGAAGCATTTTCGGTCTAGGTGAATTTGGTTAAATTGTCTTAAAATTATTTACACGAGGAATCTCCTCTCTTCATTTATCGGCAGAGTTATGTTATAACATAATTTAATTTTTGAACAAGAATTTTTGAATTTAAAAGTCTGAGCATTTTATTATTTTACTTGGGAAATAAGTCACAATTTAAGTTGGAAATGAAATTTATTTGACGTTTCAACTTCAAAATACAAAATATTAATCAATTTAATAATTACAGGGTGTAACAAAAATGCAGGTCTTAAATTAAATCATATATTCTGGCGCCAAAAATAGTTCGATTGAACCTAACTTACCTTAGTACAAATGTGCACATAAAGCCCTTTGAAGTTACAAAATGCAAATCGATTTTTTCCAATATATCAAAAACTATTATAGATTTTTTTATTGAAAATGAACCTCTGGCATTCTGATGGCAGGAACGTCTTAAAAAAAATTATAGTAAAATTTGTTCACCCCATAAAAATTTTATGGGGGCTTTGTTCCCTTAAAATCCCTCAAACTTTTGTGTACGTTCCAATTAAACTAATATTGTGGTACCATTAGTTAAACACAATGTTTATAAAATTTTTGCCTCCTAGAATTTTTTTGATATGCCAGTTTTTATTGAGATGCAGCTTTTTTTTTATTATGTTTACATAAAAATTTTGTGGGGGTTGTGTTTAAACCCCCCAAATGTTTGTGTACCTACGTTCTAATTAAACTATTATTGTGATACCATTAGTTAAACACAGTGTTTTTAAAACTTTTTTGCCTCTTATAGGTTATTAACAGGTATCTACAAATCGTTTATACAAAAGTGTGGTGGATTCAACAAATATTCAAAATATCTCGATAAACACTGGCTTATCGAAAAAGTACTAAGAAGCAAAAAGTTTGAAAAACATTGTGTTTAACTAATGGTACCACAATACTAATTTAAGTGGAACGTACAAAAAGGTTTGGGGGATTTAACACTAGAAGCACCAGAGTGGTCATTTTGACTGCTTTCTCTTTTTGACACTCTGTTTTACTCATTCATAGTTATTTTAGAAACTTGATAATTTATGACTTTTCCTAGATCTATTTGAAGATTATAATTTCTTTTTTACAGCTATTTAGCGGAATTACTTTTTAAGATATGCTAATGTCTACCCAGAAGCACCAGAGCAGTCATTTTGACTGCTTTCTCTTTTTGACCCTCTGTATTACTCATTCATATTTATTTTACAAAATTTATAATTTGGGACTTTAATATTTATTTGAGGATTATAATTTCTCCTTTACAGGTACTTTTAGTTTATAATTACATTTTGAATATAGTTGATGTCTACCTAGAAAAATGGGGTAGTAATGACAAGGTATTCTACTTTTTGTTCTACTTTTCTGGGAAGTTTTTACTTAGTTTATGTATAAAATGCATCAAAAACATTTGTTATAAGTAATTTGAGTATACTCTTTCCAAGTGCGTGCTCAATATATATTTTATTTTTCATTGTGATCTTTCTCTTTTCTGCTGTTATCATGTCTCGTCGATATTTGACTGAGCAATAACTATTGGAGAGGTTACAGAATTTATCAGATAATGAATCTGAAGTAGAGTTATGTGATGAACATGTATCCAATAATGAAGATGACCAGTATGTGCCTGATAACGTTGATCAAGGACATTCATCGGGTAGCGATTCTGAAGATGAAGTGGAGATTGCGGAGATGTTCAGTACTTCTGCTTCAACTTCGAATGCAGACTCCACTACCTCTTCAGGAATTATTAGCAACCGGGTAAGAGGAATTCGCAAAAGAAGTTTAGAGAATTCCTCCATCGACACCATAGGATGTCAGCTACTTTACACTAGCGCTAGTACACCAGGTTAGCAACTATATTATATTATTAGCTTCACTAGCTTCTATTTATGTATTCACTTAGGTATATAATATTTTGAGCATATTCTTCTTTTTGATGAGCCTATCCGTGACGAATGTTGGTGACCATCATGGCAATTTTTACCTTATCCGCAGGATGTTGTTCTTCCTGGGCCCCGTTTTCCAAATATTTTTCCTTTAAGGATGGCTTCTAGAAGAGTATATCTGGATTCATTTCGCATAATGTGTCCGAAGTATTTCGAGCTTTCGAGATTTGATGGCGGTTAGTACCTCTCAGTTCTTCTACATTCTTCTGAGGACCTCTTCATTTGTGACTCGGTCAGTCCACACGATTTTAAGTATTTTCCGATATAGCCACATTTGGAATGCTTACAATTTTCTGCACATATTTTTGTTCAAGGTCCACGATTCAACACCACGAAAAACAACAGAGAAGACGTAGCAGGTGAAAGTGAAAAACATGTGAAATTTGTCATATACATATATGTAAATAAAATTTGTCTGGGTCTTGTACAAGCAAAATTGAAAAATTTTGCTACTGCATAAATTGTGCTTAAATAATTAAATAATTTATTTAAATTAATTAAGCATGTATTTTATTATTAGCTATTAACTCAACATAGGTTTTTATCAAGTAAAAAAGAATTCAAAAACGTCTGGCAATAGAAAATTCTAATAACCGTGATTTTGACCGCTGTGGTGCTTCTAGGTATGCAGAAATGCTGGTGCTTCTAGTGTTAAGGGAACAAACCCCCATTAATATTTTTATGGGGTGTACAAATTTCACTATATTTTTTTAAGATGTTCTTGTCATAAGAATGCCAAGGGTCCATTTTCAAAATAAAAATCTATAATATGTAGTTTTCGATATATTGAAAAAAAATCAAGTTCAGGTTCAGTCGAACTAATTTTGGTCCCAGAATATGTGATTTTATTTATGACCTGCACTTTTGTTACTCCTTGTATAATTATTAATAATTATTCAAAACAAAATTTCAATAAGGAGTTTATGAATATGGAAAAGATCGTACAAACATTAAACAATTTAATTTGTTTTTTTTTTACTGAAAGTCAATATGTTTACAAAATGTCACAAATAAAAAAAATACGATTATTAGAAAACCAAAGAAAAACAGAACAGAAAAACACTTACTTTTAAGCAGTCGGAGCAGGAATATGATCCAAATTGCCAACCCAAATTGAAACGAAGAGACCTTTTATACTCAATAATTGTTTAAACGATGCGTGATGTGTAACAAAAAACAGATAGGATTAACCTTTGAAAATGAATATAATTGCCTGTTAGGGCTAAGAACAAAACAACATAAAATAGTTATTTCCTGATATGATCTAATTTTTACTAATTTACAAACCCAAAAAAATGATTATGCCACCTAATTAGTTATAGTTACTGATTAAAAGCGTGACCTCTTTGACAATTACACACAAAAATATATAAGGTAAACGGTAACAACAACATAACACTTATTTACGACAACATTGTAACAATTAACACACTGAGTGCCACAATAGTGAAAAAGAGAGTTCTTTCCAACTTCAAATATTTTATCCTGTATAATATATTATTATTACATTGATTGTATATTGGTATTCACGTGCAGCGTCACCACCATTGTGGCGTTTTTATAGATGTTGTATATTAGGTTGGTATATCTGTTATAGTCAAACCCCAAAATTCCGGCGCTCCTAGGTTTGACTAGTCATTCCTCATGTCTGCCTAACGGTCTTAGTGAAACCCCGAAATAAATTCCATTTTCAGCCTTTGACTGAGGTGTTTTTAGTCAAACCTAGGAATGCCTAACATTTCAGTCAAAACTCGAATGAAAAATAATATGTTTCGGGCTTTGCCTAGGCAATCCTAAAAGCGACTGAAAGACTCGGTCAAATAGTCCAGAGTAACTGGATTTTCTCGGGACACTCAAAGATGACTCAGTAGTAGCTGACTACTTTTTTAGTTATTGTAGACCTATAGGAAGAAAACCTACCTGTTTCCTGCCTAGAGTTCGCGTCCGTTTTTAATTATTAACAATTTAGTGGAAAAATCGCGATTTTTTTGATTTTTTCGATTTTTTCCACTCTATTCAAAAGCTAAATAGTTGACATAAAAATTACAAAATTTAATTTTTTAGAACATTAAAAACCTTGAAAATGACGATTTTTAAAAGTTAAAAAGTTAATTGGTTGCTACGCAAACTGGAAAATAAGTGAATGTTTGTTAACAACTTTTACCTAGCTTAGAACTTTAGTGTTTCACCCAAAGTTGGGTATTGGCGTACTTAACAAACCTTCAAAATTTTGAGACCGATCCATTAATTAGCTTAAGACTTATTCTAATTGTTTATCCCAGAGACCTTTATTTTGCAATAAGATAAGACAGAAAATAATGAAGATAGGGCTATTCTGAGTATGCCAAATGAAAGTAGAATGGTGATAGTATCAAAATATATTAAAAAAAAAAGATATTAAAAATAATTAATATAGTCAAAAATCCTAATGCCAAATTTTTGAAATTTTGTAGTTTATAAACATTTAGAATAACTTTAAAAATGTTGTCCATAGAAACATTCTTTTTATTTATTCAAAAAGATAGTATTTTAACACGAATTTTCAAATAAAAATATTTAGCCTGGGTTCATTTGGGACAAGGTTAGCCATATGTTTTTTATAATTTATAGCTAATTTGTTTATAATAATTAAGGAATTTGATTAACGCCATTTTAAAGAATGGGATTTGTATTTTTTCTTAAAAAATTTGCACAAAAATTGTACCTTCACAATTCACAGCACCCTTTACGATTTTTCAAAAATGTAGTTCAAACGATTACTAGGGGGAACCTACAAATCCACCGAGTTAAAATACCGAAAAAGCAATTTCAAACGAATATAATTTTCTGTATCTCCAAATCAGCTCAATAGATTTTGATCTTTCTTTTTTTAATTTGTATGTAATTTCTACGTACATTACAAATATGCAATTTGTTTATAAATTTATTAATTAATAAACAGTCTAATTTGTTTAAAAAATCCTTGAAAAATATATTTTTTACAAAAATCTATTTTTTTAATCATAGTATCATTGAATGATCATAGAAAAAGTTAAAGTACACTTTAATAAATAAATGATTTTTATTATATAATTATTTATTGAAGATAATTTATTTATTAAAGTATACCTTAACTTTTTCTATTATTAATAACGATAGTATGATTAAAATCATGGATTTTTGGGAAAAAATTATTTTTTCAAAAATTGTTTAAGCAAATCAGACTGTTTATTAATTAATAAATGTCTAGACCAAATTGCATATTTGTAATGTACAGAAAAATTACATATAAATTAAAAAAGAACGACCAAAATATATTCAGTAGATCCTGAGATGTAGAAAATGATATTAGTTTTAAGTTGCCTTTTTAAGTTTTTGAACTCATGCATTTGTCGGCTACTAGCTCCCCCTTCACTTACCACGACTAGTCACCAATTGAACTACATTTGTTAAAATTTGTGTAAAATACCAGCTTTTATAATATGGAAAATGATTTTTTCTACGGACAATATTTTTAAAGTTATTCTAACTGTTTATAAACTACAAAATTTCACAAATTTGTCATTAGGATTTTTGACTATATTAGATAAATTTTTTATCTTTTTTTAGTACATTTTGAAAGCATCGGTTTTCTGCTTTCATTTGGCATACGCACAATTGCCCTATCTTCATTATTTTCTGTCTTATGTTATTGCAAAATAAAGGTCTCTGGGATAAACAACTAACATAACTCTTAAACTAATTAATGGATCGGTCTCAAATTTTATGAGTTTGTTAAGTACCCCAATACCCAACTTTAGGTGAAACACTAAAGTTCTAAGGTAGCTTTAGTAAAAGTTATTAGCAAATAACGATTTTCACTTATTTTGCAGTTTGCGTAGCAACCAAGTAACGTTTTAACTTTCAAAAATCGCCATTGTGAAGGTCTTTTATGTTCTAAAAAATTAAATTTTGTAATTTTATGTCAACTATTTAGCTTTTGAATGGGGTGCGAAAAATCTAAAAAATCGCGATTTTTGCACTAAATTCTTAATAATTAAAAAACGGACGCGAACTCTAGGCAGGAAACAGGTAGGTTTTCTTTCTATAGGTTTACAATAACTAAAAAAGTAGTCAGCTACCTGGATCTTTGAGTGTCCTGAACATGGTCTATTTCTAGCTTATTACCCTGGAGTAAAACGTCGATCTCTATTAATTGTACTAACTCATGTACTGTATACTGCTCGATTCGAGCGAACGATACTGATGATGCTGTTAAGTGGCAACTTTCTCATTAAGTGCTGGAATTTTAGATTTACTTAACTATTCATTTCAATAATGTTTCTTTTAACCTTGCATTCCAACAATAAATGGTTTTACTATACATTGCACTACACCGTTTACGTACCTCTCCTAATTTTCAATTCGTTGAAACACGAAACTACAGCTGCATCATAATTCCAGATCAATCAGAGAGTGCAGCAAGCACCTACACCGGTTTCGAAACTTACTAGTCTCCCATCAGGAGGCAGCTATGCTGCTCTCTCTGACCCAACTAGGACAAACCCCGGCGTGCAGTCACGGATCGCAACGAACGAAATGGCAGGGATGCCCTAACGGCAACTGCTAGCAAAAAACTAAGATTTAAATCTAATAACACATAAAACAACATCAAAAAATGTTACTTTACATCCTACCAGATTGAAAACAATGGGAACCTTCTCTGGTAACACCTCCGAGGCTTCTACAAGTTGCAAGCCATTTTTTATAATAATGATAATACAGTTGATAGGAAAAAAGACTTATGCTTTTTAAGACTTCTTAAGCTGTCGATTTGACAGGTGTATTTAAAAGAGCTGCTGCAAAAATGGCAAATGCAGTTTTAGAAGACCTAAGCTTAATTTTCAAAAATAATACAGTTTTGGTCATCGACAAAAATAAAATTCGGAGAGAAGTTAAGGAAAACAGACGGTAACTCCAGCATGAGAACAAAAATTTGAACAAGTCAATTGAAGGGATATACTTCCATGGAAGAAAAGATCAAACTATGGTCTTCGAAAACGGGAGGCGGATCATGAAAACATATAGCTTCAATTGAAGGACCAAGTAGTTTATATTTTGGGACTTAGCTCTTAGCCAGTCTTTAGCCATAGATATTGCCGAACGAGTATTAAACTACACTGGAACCTCGCTAACTCGGATTAATCGGGACCGTAACCGATCCGGGTTATCAAAAATCCAGGTTAGCCGGAGAAAATGGTAAAAATTAATAAAATGTAGGAAAGCTGGCATAAGAAATCGTATTTTCAAATAGATCGCATTTTCGTACATAAATCTCATAGACTGGATGAATAGTATTATAATGGAGCAAAAGTACTAATGGTACTATCTAACAAGTCATTTGGGGATGTGATGAAACAAGTTCCAAAGTTTGACCATTTCTCTTGCCATACTCAAGTGGTGGAGAGATGTGTTAAGATAATTACTGATGCGTCAATAAAAGTGTGTGGTAAAGAATCTAGAGATGGTTACGTCCGAGCTGAACTGAATTCCAGAAAAAATTTGCCGATATTTGAAAGTGAATGTTAATACTTACTTACTTACTTACTAGCCAACGCCCACCCTTGGCATGTTAGCCATTTGGCGGCGCGCTGACCAGTATAGACGAGCCGTTTCTCGTAGGCGATCTTCATCCTCCTCGGGTGGGTCTGTTATCAGGGCTGGGCACTCTGGGAAGTGAGCAGCATCCATCTGGGGCTGATTACATAGTGGACAGTTGTCATTTTCACGGACGCCGATGCGATGTAGATGGGAGGCCAGGTAGTCATGCCCCGTAGTTGTTCTGAACGCGGCTACACTGATGGGTCTCGGCAAGTTGTGAGGGATTGGTGACTCTATTAGGTGGGCCCAAAATTTTCCAGCACCGGCTTGTATTTGCTGGTCTTTTATCTTCGCTTTGATTCCTCTTTTAATGGTGGACTTTGCTGATGTGTACGATTGGAAGCTAGGGGGCTGTGGAAGAGTAGTGCCTTCTTTTGCAAGTTCATCCGCCGCTTCATTCCCTTCAACACCGACATGACTAGGGATCCATTGTAAAGTAATCAGCCTCCCTTTTTCCAGCAAGTTCGATAGTTGGACGCGGCAAGATATTGTTTGGGCACAGTCGGTATATCGATTTGTCGACAGGGCGAGGATTGCGGCTTGGCAGTCGATGAAGAAGGCAACTTTTTGGGGGTGTTGGAGATTCTCGAGACTTTTAGCGGCTTCGTGTATAGCAGCAATTTCGCCATCATAGTTGGTGAGAGGGGCACTCACAGCTATGGAGCCTTTGGAGAACGTTGAGACATATCCTGCTCCTGTTCTTCCCGAGTCCGGCATCGAGGAGCTATCGCAGTAGATGTGGAGCCACTCATGCGCTGGGTAATTGGTGTGTATCGTCTCTAGGGCGGCTTTCCTTAGGACAATGTCTGACGATAAGTGCTTCGGGTCGTTATGGTTTTCAAGACGCAATTCTGTGTTTGGTAGACAGCGGGCGAGTGTAGTTTGCGCTGGGAAGGGGGCGGCTTTCGACAGGTCAATGTGGTATTTTTCCATGATTGATTTGCTACTGTAAGCGGAGTGGTTTGTGTTTTAAGACGTGAGGCTGCTTGTCTATATTCGTCCCATTTTTGTGGAAGTATTCGTCTTTGCCTTTCCCAGAAGGTTAACGCGTGTTGCTCTCTGCCGCATTGTATTGGTTCAATACCGGTCTGGGCTTCCATTGATGTAATCGGTGTTGATTTTGGAGCACCGGTGATGACCCGAAGGGCAGTGTTTTGGGCGACTTCAAGCTTGGAGGTGGTGTTTGTACTCGCAGTTATTGTAGCTTCACTCCCATATTCTAGTATCGGCCGGACATAGGTTTTGTATGTTGCTACCAAGACATCTTGCGTGGCGCCCCATTTTGTTGCTGTGAGACGTTTGAGCAGTCGACATCTCTTTGTGGCTTTCTCTGCAATGTCGTCGATTTGAGGTTTCCACGTCATTTTCTTATCTATGTACACCCCCAGGTATTTTGTTACATCCTCTCTTTCCAGGTCGACTCCTTTTTATGTCAGCTTAACAGCAGTCTGCTTTGTTGAAAGGGTAAGTACTTGATATACGGTTTTGGTTGTACTGACAGTTAAGCAGTTTTTATCCGCCCATTTTTCTAGATTTTTGAGAGCCTGGTTCATTACTCCCTCGAGCGCTTTCAGACTGCTACTTGATGCCCATATTAGGAGGTCATCGGCATACAGGAGGGCATCAACACCAGATGTCTTTCTAATCATTGCGAGCACATCGTTTATCATTAGGTTGAACAATTGACAGCTGATGACAGCTCCTTGTGGCAGCCCTTGTCTTTGTAGTCTGAATTTGGAACAAAGGTTGTGAAATTTGACTCTCTGATACCTTTCACCGAGAAAAGATTTTATCCAATTGAACAGTTTACCGTCAATTCCAGACTTCGCTATCTTGTGTAACAGTAAACCTCTCCATACTGTGTCGTATGCAGCTTTGAAGTCTACTAGCACTGCAACTGTTGACATCTTACGGTGGAAAGCATCCTTGACTTTTTGAGCAAACTCGACTACATGGTCCATGGTGTGCCTGTGTTTCCTGAAGCCAGCTTGTGCGTCGTCAATCAGTTCAAGATGGGTTATGGCTCGGTTCAGTCTGTCCAGAACCATTTTTTCGGCTACTTTGCATAACGAGCTTGTGAGGGATATTGGCCGGTAGCTATCAGTCAGGCTCGGGTCTTTTTGTTTCTTTAGGGTGTGTATGACCTCGCTCTTCCTCCATTGACTTGGGACTCTTGAATTCCATGTTAGGTTAATCAAGTTCAGAATGGTGTTTTTGGCTGCGGCTCCCAGATATTTAAGCATTTCCGGGGACAACTCGTCAATCCCTGCTGCCTTTTTCGTTTTTCTGTCAGAGAGAGCCGCTTCCAGCTCTGATATCGAGAAATCTTCTGTACATATGTCCTTTATACTTTTGCTCATCCACCGGGGAGGGGGACAGCGCAACAGTCTTGCTCTCTCCCTCTTATTTATCTTAATGATGTTAATACTATGGTTTAAGAAATGAGTAAGTTAAAATATTGAGCAAAGAAGGGTGGGTGTTTAGTACTCGTCGATCAGCTACCTCATCCTGGTGAGTTCTGGGTTCAATGAATATACGAAATAATGTTAAATATTTGCATAATATTTCAGTGTAAAGAACGTTTTGCCGAATATTGATTCAAGCAAAGAGCTGCACAGTTGACAGCGCATAAATAATAGTTAAGTTAAACGAGTAAGCTGGTAAGGAGTAAGTTGTAGTGCTATGAAATGAAGAAGAATATTGAAAATACTATCATTAATTTAATTTATTTTGTTTCTTATGTCCAAAACGTGTATGTATGTGATAAAACACTTGGCAGACTATCGCTTATATTAGTTTTCGTCTTTCAAAAGTAGTTTTTATACAAAGTTTACATTTTATTCGATAAAATACACACTCTTGTTGCATTACACCCCTAAAAAGAAAGTCATGTGCGTACTGCACTGTCAGGAAAAATTAGCTATCTTCTTAAAACATGAATCCTTGTAAATTAGTAACGTAGAAGCCGAAAGTCAGAATGAAAAGTCATGCAAACGTGAACCGCCTCTGGTCTTCCACAATTCCTTCATTATACTCCTTAGCCCCGAGGGCCGGAATACCCACATGACGTTTTCAATTTGGCCAACGACGGCGACGTCGACGTCTTATCTGCTTAACCTGCGGGCCATAGATGCGGCGTCGGAGACGCCACGTCGTTGCCAGACGAACGAAACAAAGAAACGGTTTTGAAATGTTACCAGTGCATTTCACCGGCTAATCATCGAAAATCTGTATGGAAACCATGAAAGAATGGATATATGTCAGTTTGTTTAGAAATATATTTTGCTTTTTAAGTTGTAGTTGACATAAACCGTTAGATAATGCAGAACAAAAATGTGAACGTGAAAGCTGTTCTAAAATCGCGGGTTTGATATTCTCTGGTAAAAAGACACGTTATTTAATTTTTGGCAAAAGAAAAAGTTACCCTAATTGTCAATTAACGTTAAATAGAGTTATCCTGAAACAAACAAAAGGAATAAATTTCTTAAGACTTTCTTTTGAACGTAACTTAAAATTGGAGAGTCACATAACCAAACTGAAACATTGTTGCCAAGCCAGAATTAACTAACCTACTAAAAATGCTGTCAAATTCCACATGGAACCTTGAGTGGCTGCTAGAACAACCTTACTTACTCTATACAGATAGCATAGGCTTAGGCAAATATGCAAATTGCATATTTTGTATATTATGCATAAAAAATGCAAAAATGTCAAAGTTTGCATATTTTTATAAAAGTGTGCATAAAGTGCATATAATTTGAAATTTTGGTTGAATATACCCATTTTTACATTCATGTAACACATAGCTTGGAAATCCCAATACTTCATTTTGTTTTATAATATCTTGATATTCAAATTTTTGGTATCGGAATGTACTTAGTACCAAACTAATAAAAGATAGCGGCCTATAGCTTTGTCACGTTTTTCCTTGAGTATAATGCCGGATTTATACTCAGCCATTGCTGCTGCCGCTGCCGGAAATATTGCCCGAAATACGATATCGACGCGAGTGAGGTGTTCACATCAGTTCCTCGCCAATGTTCTCACAACTCATTTACCGAACGACTCTCAAAAATGGAAAGTGACGACAGCATCGTCTTGCTCCCTTATTCCATTGGGGCTTTGCCGGCGGCAAGTGAGAGAGAGAGAGTAGTTGAATGTGAATATTAACTCGCGCTTGCGCTGCCAGTCCTTTGAATTCCATCTCGAAAACCGACTTTTGAGGGAGCGCCGTGCAATGTCAGTAGCATGAGCAGCGGCAGCGCGAGTGAGCTATTTACATATTCACGCTGCCCACTTCCCTGCGCAATTCCCTGTCCAACAGGACTGAGTGTAAATGAGGTATAAGGGTTCCAAAATCTGCAGTTTATACAGAAGGCAAAAATTTTTATTTTGAGGTTCAGTTTTGCAATTGTAAAATTAAAGGCCTGAACACGTGTCTTTGTAATTTGTGAATAATTATAGTGCTTTAAAAATGCCGAAAATAAACTTTGTTTCAACTTGGATAAAACCTTTCAAAGATCTATCTGTGGATATAGATAAAGTTTATTGCTCATTTTGTGGCAATATGTACTCAGATATGAGTAAGTAAGTTTTTGTTAGAAATTTTTAATCACCATTTGATAATTTATTGTTACCACAATTCTAAATAATATTATTTTCCGCAAATCGCCAGGAAATTTTGACATTCCTGTCAAAATTTCTTGAAGAAAAAGTCAGGACTTCCTTACTGTAAGGAAATGTCATTTCCTTACTGTAAGGAAATGATATTTCCGTACAGTTGTTAGTGTTCTATTTATAAGCGTCAAGTTTGACAATTCAACCTCAATACGTTTCCATAGTAACCCAAGTAATTTTATTAGGAATTTCAAAGCACCATTTATTTGGGAATAAAATTATCGCGTTTTTTTTTAAATCAATCAATATCTGTCGAATTTTAAACGATTTGCGGAAAAATAGTATGTTTACCTCGTAGGAAAAGCCACATTCCTGGACTCTGTGTTGCTAAGTCTCGGCTTGCGCCTCGACTTAGCAATCTTCACAGTCGTCCAGGAATGTTAAGCTTTTCCTACCCGGTAAACAATGTACTATTATTTGTTAAAATACTTAAATATTTAATTACATAAACTTAGTTTGTAAAATACATACATTCATGTCAATTAATATTACATGTGAGTATATTTCATAATATATAAATATTTTTGTAAATAAAAAAATATTGTCCAATTTTTTTTTACATGCATATTTCTAGATAAACATGCATATGTTTACGTAAAATAATGCAAATAAATGGGATAAATGGTACCCAAATACTGCATATTTATGCGCATATTTTATACCTGTTTATTTGCTTATTTGACTAAGGCAGTTTATGTTATGACAGCCCTGGCATTAAGGCTATCTTCTCCCGGTGAGGGTGGTTATCCCTTATCCGAGGGGTGGAATAATTGATACGCTTTTACTTGTTGAGTTGTTTTATTTACACTCACATGAGCATAAGCTGGTAGCACCACACCCTAAGAACGTCTCGTGAAGAAAAAAAAGGACACTATCTTTAATGTGGAAATATTACGTCTGATCACCAAAATAGAATGACGAATGTCTAATATAATAATATAGAATTCCCTTGTTATAGTTTTGCTGTTTATATATCTATAAATGCCTATTCAGCATCGACCATGAAAAGTGTTTATAATTGACTCTGCAATTATTAGTTGAATCGTTATCTAGGATAACAATATTTATATAATCGAATGAAGGTTGTAATATTGTTATGATGACATAAATAACTGAAAGTAATTATCGTAGATAATTACAGGGTGTTTTTAAGATATCTCTACTGAGTACAGATGAATTCTTGTACACCTTCCCTTTTTAGGAATTTTCCGACTACGGGAAGGGAAATTTGCAAGTCGTGCTACCAACCCATACTGTGTTGTAATCAATACAAAAAAATTTATTTTATATACAAACTTCCTAAGCCTACGCAAATACATAAATAATATAAAATGTTCGTTTAACAACATTGTTTCGTAACACTTGTCACTCACTGTATTTTCGAATTGTAAGCATATAATCTATTCTTATGTATTTCCTTGATTTTATTGTTTTCTATTCTGATTTTACAATTAACGTTATTTACTTCTGTTATCGTGAAAGGACCTACATAAAGACTATCAAACTTACCATTCTCTTCCCTTTTTACAAGGACTAGGTCTCCTCTTTTAAAGTGTTGTGGTGTTGCTTTGAGCTTATTCTTTTCTTCTTGCCGCTCTTTTTTGTCTTCATTGCTTCTAGTGAGGTGACCTATCGTGTCTATGTACGCTGTGTCCTCTGGTTTCGAAGAAGTGTCCGATATCACGTCTTCTTTGACAAGTGTTCTATTCGGTTTGTTAATGTGACATTCATGGCATTGTTTAACGTATTTTCTTACGTCTTTTTCTAAATTTTTCCATCTAAATCTTGCTTTTAGCTTCTTTATTAGTCTATTTTTCTTTAAGTGTCCTCCGAACATCGGGTGATTATGGTATTCTTCTATTAATCTGTGTTTTTCTTTGTCATCTTTTATTGTCTCTGGTACTTCACATATGTATATTTCTATATTCTTCAATTTTTTATTTCCTTCTTTAATAAATTCATCAATTGTGCACATTTTAAAAATAATATCATTTACGTATATTTTTACTTTACGTACTGCATTCTCTACCGCCAGCTTATCAAGCTGTACCAACGCTTGGTTTAAATCGAAACGATTCAATCCTGTGGCTATGCTTTTGCTGCATTTTATTTTGTTTTTGGCCCTAATGCTCAGTCTTGGTGAGATTAGTTCTGCTCCAAAGGACAAAATTGGTAGTCTATGCGCCTCTAAATTATTTAGTACCTTCCTTACTGTCTGTTTGGTGGCTTCTGGCTGTAGTGCGAGTTCACTTTCAGCCTTTGTTTGTCTTGCTTCTTTCTCCTTTTCTTTTGCTTGAGCTCTTGTTATAGCTAGTATATGGGCGTTGTCTATGTATAGGTTTTTTAGTTGATGCGATGTTATTCTTGAAAGGCTGTCTGCGTAGTTACTTTTCCCTGTTATATACTCTATTTCGAAGTCATATTCTTCTAGATCTAATCTGATCCTTGTGAGTTTTGAGGTTGGTTCTTTCATTGCAAATAGGTGTGTCAAAGGTTTATGGTCTGTTTTTACTTTGAATGTTGGTGCTCCATATAGATAACATTTAAAATAATTAATTCCCCAATGAATCGCTAGTAATTCCTTAACGATTATAGGTTTATTACATTCTCCTTTACTAAAACTTCTTGATGCATATGCTATAGGTAGGTCAATTCCGTTATAATCTTGACTTAGGATTGCTGAACAACTCTCATTGGATGCTTCTGTTGTTAAGATAAACTGTTTGTTGAAATCAGGATATTTTAAAATTGGTGGTTTCGTCAGAGATGCTTTAAGCTTTTTGAATGCTTTTTCACACTCCTCGGTCCACGAAAATTCTACTCCTTTCCTCGATAATTTGTTGAGTGGTCTGCATATTTCCGCAAAATTTTTAATAAAACGTCTGTAATAGTTGCAAAATGCTACAAATCTCTTTGTTTCTTCCGCTGTCTTAGGTGTCGGATATTGTTCAATTGCTGCATACTTCGCTTTGTCTGGTGATACTCCCTCTTGAGAAAGATCATGTCCTAAATTTGTTACTTCCCTTCTAAAGAATTGACATTTTCCTGGGTTAAGTTTCAAATTGAATTTTCGACATGTCTCGAATGTCTTTTTCAGGTTGTCTAAGTGATAGGTCTGGATCCCGCGTATGAAAAAAAAGTTGATTAATAGCAAGCTGAAAATTTGTTAATAGCTTAAGGGTGTCTAGCCGGATAAACTTTGATATATGGGAACACTGGAACAGGGGCAGTTTTAATTGTGGAACGGATTAAAAATTTGGAACGGTCAGACCACGAAAATGGCACATTTATTTTGTCCGACAGAATAGACTTAAACTCTCCGAACAGAGATTAAATTCTCATGCAAAAATCAGACTGCTATTTATCACCTGTCATAATTCCTGTCATTTGACATATTCTACATGTTCCACTCATGAAAACGTCCATTTGGTGATAAATAGCAGTCTGATTTTTGCATGAGAGTTTAATCTCTGTTCGGAGAGTTTAAATCTATTCTGTCGGACAAAATAAATGTGCCGTTTTCGTGGTCTGACCGTTCCAAATTTTTAACCTGTTCCACAATTAAAACTGCCCCTGTTCCAGTGTTCCCATATATCAAAGTTTATCCGACTAGAAAGCCTTAATCTATCAACAAATTTTCAGCTTGCTATTAATCAACTTTTTTTTCATACGCAGGATCCAGACCTATGATGTTTTTCGGATATTCCAATTACTACGATATCGTCCATGTAAAGAAATGCTTTGTCTGGTGTTAATCCTGAAAATGCTATTGACATCATTCTTGAAAAGCTATTTGGGCTTACATTTAATCCAAAAGGTAATCTGGTAAATTGAAATGCTCCATTTTCTGTGCTGAACGATGTGTATTTTCTCGATGATTTTTCTAATGGTATCTGGTGAAAGCCTGACATTAAGTCTATAACTGAAAACCATTTTGCTCTTCCTAGTTGATCTAATATCGAATCTATTGTTGGTAATGGAAATTTGTCTGTAACTATCTTCTTGTTCAGTTGTCTAAAATCTATGCATAATCTCCATGCTTTTCCTCCATCTATAGCTTTTTTCGGTACCAGTACTACTGGGCTGTTGTACTCGGATGTAGATGGTTCTATGATTCCTTGGTCTCTTAGGTTTTGTACTTGTCGATTTAATTCCTCTGTTTGCGCATGAGGTGTCCTATAATTCTTGATATATACCGGAGTTTGGTCTTTAACTCTTAGTTTTTGTTCGTAGAAATTGTTACAGGTTAACATATCATGCCTTAGGGCGAATATGTCCGAATATTCCTCGCATAACGATACTAAGTTGTCTCGTATGTATTCTGGTATGTCTAATTTCAGTGATTCTCGTAATTCTTTTTTTCTGTCCTTGCTGTCGTTGACTAGCCTATATATATTGAATAGTTTAATATCCAACGTCCTGATTGTGCTTGCGTCTACATTTACTGTTTCGTACGTTGTGTTCAAAATTTTGATGTAAGGATTATTACTTGAAATAATTGCTCTTGCTATGAATATTCCTGGTTGTATTTCTTGCTGTTCCACTATCCTGTCTTTCTTTAACGTTTGAAAAATTTTTACGATTCTGTAAATTTCACATCTAGGCGGTATTATTATGGTGTCATTGTCTATATTATCCAGAATTTTCGTACTAATGTAACAATCGTTGTCCTCTTTAATGTGCATTTTAAGGTTTGCGTAATCTAGTATACATTGAAAGTTAGAAATAAAGTCTCTCCCAATGATTCCGTCTGTTGGAATTGGAAAGGTAGGTTCTACCAATTGAAAGATGTATTCGAATCGAGTTCCTTTTACTTCGAGTGTTGTCTCAACTTCTCCCATTGTTTGCAACTCTCCTTTAGTGACTCCTTTTATTTTTGCCTTTGTGTTTGGTTTCACCTGTTCCTTCATAAAATCTTGTGAACATTTTACTATTGAAATGTCAGCTCCTGTGTCTATGGTAAAAGTGCTTGTGTTTTCAAGAATTCCTGTTTTCATTCGTACAAATTTCGTTAGGTTTAGGTCGAAGTTGTAAATGTTATATTTTATTTCTGCCTGTGTGCTTCCAACTTCTTGTTCATTCAAAACCCCAACTGCTGGTTTTCTTGCTCTTCTTGACTGTCCTCTATTTCTAGTAACCTTACGTTCCTGTTACGTCCGCCTCTCTGGTTTCCTCTGTATGTTTGATTGTTAAATTGTCTGTATCCTCTGTTCGAATAATTTCGTTGATTGTCCGTTGCTTCTCCTTCGTTCCATTGTCCGAAGTTATTTCTTCTTCCTCTGTCATATTTGTTATGGTATCCTCTTCTGTATTGCTGCTGTCCTCTCCTATTCTCGTAGTTTGTCCTATAATTTAAGACTCTTCCTTGTGCATTTTCTTCAGTCGTATCGATCGACAAAAATTTAGATACTACTTCCTGCGGTGATGTAAAGTTACCTGCTTCCAGTATTAGCTTAGCTTTCTCTGCATTAGCGTTTCGTTTCATTGTTGTTACTACTGCTTCCGTCGTATATTTCTTTGCTAAGTCAAGTGGCATTCCTTCCGCTATGTATGCTACTTTTAATTGTTCTGCTAACTCTTCCACTTCAGATGCGTACACTGCTGCATCTCTATGCCCTTGCCCTTTCTTGGCTAATTTGGCTATTAAATTCTTCGGATTATCACCTTTTAATTCTTTCTTTAGTGCTTCAGCTATCCGTGGAATCGTATCTTCTGTGGTTATTAGGTTCCTAGCCTTATTGGTGAGTCGCGTTTTTATTAGCGTTACAGCTGTGTCTTCATGACCTTCTGCCAATTTTCCAAGTAGTTCTAATGCGTCTAAAAATGGTTGTAATTTCCCTGCGCTTCCATCGAACTCGTTGGGCAATATCTTGCTTGCGATATTCAAAAATTCATTGATTGTCAAAGCCATGTTTAATATTGTTATATCTTGTTTTATGTCACCTTTTTTCTCTTTTATTCCGTCGTTAATTATTTCTTCTTCTCCTTCCTCGTCGCTTTTTCCTTCTTCTATTTCCTCATCGCTTTGTTCCTCTTCAACTTTCTTGTCGATTGGTTGATGTATTGAACTTGGAACCACTGTTCTCACATTTACTGCTTGAAATGATCGTATAACTTTGTCTCTGATTTTTCCAAAATATTTGTTGCACGATTCCCTTTGTTTGTCCGAAAGTGCTTCCCAGTTTTTCCTAGTCAATTGCGTGAACTTGTTATAAGCTTTAATTAGCTGTGTCGTCACTTCTTCCTTTATGTCCTTAGATTTCGGAACTTTTTTCTTTAAGACTCTTCTGCTTTGCCTGTCTATTTCTTGTGCAATTTCCTCAACTATTTTGACAAAATCTTCCCAAGTAACTTTGTTGCTACTCATTTATACATAATTTTTTTTTCAGCTTCTGCACTTCTTAGCGAAAATATAAATTCGATAGTCTTACGGTGTATATAGATTTGTAGTATATAGATATATAGTAAAAAATATGGAGATAAAATAATACGTCAATATATGGTAAAAATATGTAAAAATTGCAGTGGTAATAAAAAAATTCAAAAATAAATAACGTTATATTAACCCTTGTAAATAAGTAGTTAGAATAATAATTTAAATGTATTATGCATATAGCGTATATTTTTTATATATCGTATATTTATTTTGATAGGTATATTTACGATAGCAAATATTAAAATCATAAAAAATTGCAAAAATGTACTAAAAATCAGTAGTCAAATAATAAATGAATAAAAGTCAGCAAGGATAAAGTATACGTTGATAAATATGTAAAAAATCATATAAAATTGTATCATTGCGTCCTATAATAACTTAATATGAGGGTAAAAAAATCTTTTTATATTGATAAATATTGGTAATAGAATAGAATAATTAAGTAAAAATAGGTAAACTTGAAACATATATTAATGTAATTAAGGTAGCACATAATGTTTATACTTTATATTAATCAGAAAATACCATAAAAATAGCTAATATGGACTTACCACTTTTACACGTCTTTGCTCGTATCACAAGTCCTCGCTGCACGTTCCATAGCATTGTCCATTTTCCATTGTCCCACGATGTTCCATCTCCATACTATTCCCTTTTCAGCTCCGCGTCGGCCTGATGTCTCCATCCATTTTACATACCACACTGTTGTCTAAGGTGGTCTAGGTGCCTGAACATTGACGTGTTTCTCCATACCTGTCCTGTTTACCAGTCCTGAGTTCTCGCCTGGTCTTGGATCGCCATATGACAGCCCTGGCATTAAGGCTATCTTCTCCCGGTGAGGGTGGTTATCCCTTATCCGAGGGGTGGAATAATTGATACGCTTTTACTTGTTGAGTTGTTTTATTTACACTCACATGAGCATAAGCTGGTAGCACCGCACCCTAAGAACGTCTCGTGAAGAAAAAAAAGGACACTATCTTTAATGTGGAAATATTACGTCTGATCACCAAAATAGAATGACGAATGTCTAATATAATAATATAGAATTCCCTTGTTATAGTTTTGCTGTTTATATATCTATAAATGCCTATTCAGCATCGACCATGAAAAGTGTTTATAATTGACTCTGCAATTATTAGTTGAATCATGATCTAGGATAACAATATTTATATAATCGAATGAAGGTTGTAATATTGTTATGATGACATAAATAACTGAAAGTAATTATCGTAGATAATTACAGGGTGTTTTTAAGATATCTCTACTGAGTACAGATGAATTCTTGTACATAATCCTGCTAATAGAACATTTTAAAAAAAATTATTACATTCAAAATACATGCTTGAGATTAGTTTTAGGTGCCTCAAGAACTAGTTCTGGCTAATGAACTCCCCTTAATCCAACGAAAGCAACTCCTGTCAGTACATTACGTTGCCAGAAATTCAACAAACCAAAGCAACGTGGCCTACTCAACAAGATTTTGCAGAACAAAATGTATGTTTCCGATTACTATAAAATTATTCGTGTAAATTTCTCTTGTTGGATGATCAAATTTCCAAAAATAGATACGTATCTAAAAGTGCTCCTCAAACATTCCACACAATATTTCCTTATTGATCAAGCTTTTAAAAATTTAATATCCAAATACCCAACAACGCGTCAAATCCAGACAGCATAGTAAACAGGGTAATGGAGTTGTATAGAAAAAACAAGTTGCTGTAAGTTATATTCTTTTTTGTTTATGAATTCGGCAACAACAAATAAAAAATAGCTGAACTTTTCATAAAAACTAAATAAAAGAAAATGAAATTCGACTGTCCTTATTTCTACTTTGTTATCCAAGTAACCAGCTTAGTGCAGTGTTTATAAGTGTTACAATTTGTTAATCTATGGACATATCCAGTTACCCCGCAGTAGGTACGTCACCGTCACCTGCTCAACACTATAGGTATTTTACATTGTAATTTTTTTAAAGCAATAATTGAACATACTCTTTATGTAAGATCAGAAAGAAGTCCAACATTAGTTTTTTATTTTAAATAAAAATAAATATGATTTATCGGTAACAATGTTGGTATTTTTTAATTTTTAAAGATCAATCTTTCCTTTCCTTGATTCAATTAAGTTAAAGTGGGACTAAATAAGGTAGGTGAGGTTATTATTAATTATAGTTATTATTAATAATGACTTCCCAATACAACAACCAAAAACCTTTTTTCACTCATCCACTCTGTTTTCATTACTATTAAAATTATAAATAATTTCTCAGCTCTCAACAATTAATTTTACTCTAGTATCTCAACATTTATCAATATAATATAATCTAAAATTTTTCAATAGTTCAACAGTTGGCAAGTGTTTTTGGTTTAGTTTGTACATTTCCATTATCTGAATATTCCTCATTTAATAACAGTTCTTTATTCTTTCTATATTATACCTCCCACAATTTACAGATTTCAACAGTTATTTCTTATTTCTTTACAAATTTCCTGATATATATGCAACCAACCATATTTCAGACTTACATTTATTTATTTTTTAAAAATAAATTCTCAGCTACAAATATTTAATTAATTTTACTTCAATATCTTAACATTTATCAATATTCCTAATATTCAAATCATAACTTTCAATAGCTCAATATGCAGCTTAAAAAGTTTTTACAATCAGGTTTCTACTATCAAAGAAAATAAAAATAAAAATTTTATTTTTCTTTTAAGATACTTACATATCTTTTAACGATATTTTCCTCTTTGATTTCAGCTCTCATTTCATTCTATACTTCACACAATTTACAGATATTATTAGTATTTTCCTATTCTACCAATATTCAGTTTCCTTAGTTTCCTGTAACATATGCAACCAACCATACTTTCAATATTTTTGACTTTTTAAATACTCTCAGACAATTCCAACAATATCCATTCTTCACAATATCATAACTTTACTTAATCAAATTTAATTCTTCCACTCTTTCAATTTTGAAAAACAGTTTATGACGTCACATATTGTTGGAGCAGATTATTGATTTTGTTTTTTAAATTCAGTTTGCACTAAGGAATGCATTACGTCAATTTTAAATTAGAACTCACATTAAACTTTTTAATATCTGAATTTTTCAATATACCAATTAAAACTAAATATTAATCTCTTTGTTAAAAATTTTTCGGTTGACAGATGAAAAATCCACCTAACTTCCCTTACATTTCTGTACATATCTTGTCATACATTTCTGGCACCAAACTGTCTAATCAGTTGGTTCGTAACCTCTCACCTGAACACAAGTACACAGAACAAAAACACAGCCGAACCATATTCTAGTCCAATCACAGAGTGCTGCAAGCACCCCTACCGGTTTCGAAACTTATTAGTCTCTCATCAGGAGGCACATATGTTGCTCTCCCCGATCCAACCAAAACAAACCTCAGCGTGCAGTCCCGGATTGCAACGAACGAAATGGCATAGATGCCCTAACGGCAACTGCTAGCAAAAAGACTAAGTTTTCACCCTAATGGCATATAAAACAACATAATGCTATTCTACATCCCACCAGAATGAAAACAATGGGAACCTTCTCTGGTTACACCTACGAGGCTCCTACAATTTTCAAGCTATATGGATACTGAGACTAAGGAAGATGAGGGAATTCTACAATTTACAATTCACGTCCCATCTGCTCAGCGCGGTAAAGTTCCAACGAGAATTGTTCCCTTCATACTCCACACAGAGTAAATGTAAATCAAAAATGAATAACCATTTTCCAGTTCCGTTGCAAAACGAAAACACAGCCGAACCATATTCTAGTCCAATCAGAGAGTGCTGCAAGTACCCCTACCGGTTTCGAAACTTATTAGTCTCTCATCAGGAGGCACATATGCTGCTCTCCCCGATCCAACCAAAACAAACCCCAGCGTGCAGTCCCGGATTGCAACGAACGAAATGGCATAGATGCCCTAGCGGCAACTGCTAGCAAAAAGACTAAGTTTTCACTCTAATGGCATATAAAACAACATAATGCTATTCTACATCCCACCAGAATGATAACAATGGGAACCTTCTCTGGTTACACCTCCAAGGCTTCTACAATTTGCAAGCCATACGGATACTGAGACTAAGGAAGATGAGGGAATTCTACAATTTACAATTCACGTCCCATTTGCTCAGCGTGGTAAAGTTCCAACGAGAATGGTTCCCTTCATACTCCACACAGAGTAAATGTAAATTAAAAATGAATAACCATTTTCCATTTCCGTTGCAAAACGAAAACACAGCCGAACCATAGTCTAGTCCAATCAGAGAGTGCTGCAAGCACCCCTACCGGTTTCGAAACCTATTAGTCTCTCATCAGGAGGCACATATGCTGCTCTCCCCGATCCAACCAAAACAAACCCCAGCGTGCAGTCCCGGATTGCAACGAACGAAATGGCATAGATGCCCTAGCGGCAACTGCTAGCAAAAAGACTAAGTTTTCACTCTAATGGCATATAAAACAACATAATCCTATTCTACATCCCACCAGAATAAAAACAATGGGAACCTTCTCTGGTTACACCTCCGAGGCTTCTACAGTCTGCAAGCCATACGGATACTGAGACTAAGGAAGAAGAGGGAATTCTACAATTTACAATTCACGTCCCATCTGCTCAGCGCGGTAAAGTTCCAACGAGAATGGTTCATGTGGATCGGGGAGAGCAGCATATGTGCCTCCTGATGAGAGACTAATAAGTTTCGAAACCGGTAGGGGTGCTTGCAGCACTCTCTGATTGGACTAGAATATGGTTCGGCTGTGTTTTCGTTTTGAAACGGAAATGGAAAATGGTTATTCATTTTTGATTTACATTTACTCTGTGTGGAGTATGAAGGGAACCATTCTCGTTGGAACTTTACCGCGCTGAGCAGATGGGACGTGAATTGTAAATTGTGGAATTCCCTCATCCTCCTTAGTCTCAGTATCCGTATGGCTTGCAAATTGTGGAAGCCTCGGAGGTGTAACCAGAGAAGGTTCCCATTGTTCCCAGAGTGAAAACTTAGTCTTTTTATTAATTACTTATTTATAATAATTATTTGTATATTTGAGTTTTGATTTAAAGAGTTCTATTTGTCTCTCTGTGAAAGGACAAAATGGCAGCCATTGTGGAAAATTGTTTCTCTGTTGTTTTATTCTTTTTTACTAATCATTATGTTCTAGTTTATCTCTAGTATCTATCCTCCTCTTTATTTTATTTTTCCCCTACCTAACATTTATTTCCGAGCTAGCAAGAAGGATCCAAAGAACCACCCCACGTCTCTACCAAATCTGAGAGAGCTTTTGTTCAACCCCCCTCCCAATGTTGGCACCTATTAGTGCCACAAAGCAAAAGCGGTATCCCTTAGAATAAATAGAAATTTTCTTTTGATTGAAATATTTGCAATTAAAAATCCCACTAAAAATTTTCTCTTTTATTTTCACTCCTACAGCTTATTAAATAAAAACATAGAAGTTTTCAGGAATTTCAGCCCTCGGTGATAACGTAATCTTTCATTCTGCGTTTAAATTTTTCAAAAATATTTATTAGTTTTCTAAGGATTCGAAAAAAATTAATAGATCTAAAACACATTGAAAATTTTGACAGGCGACATTTTGCGCCTTTTCCCATAAATAAACAAAATTTTGTAATGGAAGCGGAAAAAGTTTTTCTCTGTTGATCCAGGTTTTGTGGTTCTTTAACCAGGATGTTCTTCTTCTCCTAGCTTTACAAATATTTTTTCTTACAGGATTGCTTGTAGGAGAGCATAATATGCTGAGGAAGTTTCTGTCAATCATCTGGCTGACGTAGTTTATAATATATTTCACCATCTTTGTAATGCAAAGCTCTGATGTCATTCACGGTAGGGTCTCCAGCTCTTTTTCCCGCCCTGATAGAATCATAATTGCAAACCTTCTCATAGACTTTGAAAAACGTGTAGTCCAAATAATGCACATTATATGGTTGTCTTGGTCTGGCCTCGGTCATTTTAGTTACATAGTCAAGAGTAGCATAAATTGGTGGCCTGAATTTCTTCTCTAGCATAGAATGTACACTGTCAACCTCCATCATTGTGTGTCATTTTTAAAGTATTATTTGCTCTATTTCGACATGTTGGGTCTTCGAGAACTTTGCCAAAGCAGACGCCAAGACTTTGTTCCTGTTTTGGTAGGAACATCCGTCTGAAATCAATATAAACTTTTTATATGCAGTTTGCTTTTTTAAGAAATCTACGATGCATCTTGTGAATTCATTGGACGTCACTCCACCATTCGCCTCATGCCATACGTATAGGTGTACATCTTGTGTGTTGTTTAAGTATATAGAAAAATTGTGCAGTTGCAATTTTTGCTTGTAGTATTGAACAGAAACTAATATTTTTGGACACAGTAGGACGCTTTGTACATCCATAGTAATAACCAATACGTCTGAAAAGACCGTCAAGCTTAAAGCAACTGATTTAGCAATCACAGCTTCATTCTTTTTCAGAATGTGAAGTTTGTAATCTTCTTTGAATGTATGTCCTTCTTTGTAGGAAACACACACATCGCACTGGTCTTTCCGAGGTTTGAAGATGGAAACCTTTTCTGATTCCAATACCATATAGAAGACCCTTTTGCTAGCTTTTGGTTTCGTGTTTTCTTGACACCAAATAAGATAGATCCGGTGCATGTGAGCCTTACACTCGAAGGTATCTTCAACGTACATCCTGTTAGTGTATGCCCGACAGTAGTGACTGCTTACTTTTGGTAATAAATTTAACCACTCCTTAACAGATTGCTGCTTTTCTGCCTTATTAGTCACAGTCGTTATTGTCTTGGTCGTTCGCTTTTGATGTCTAGTTCTTAGGTCTTGGTTTGTCCCAGTTGCAGGTTGTTCCGCCTGAAGTGTCTTTATCCATTCCGTGACGGTTTCAGCTTGCAAGTCTAACGTGTTCATTATAAAGTTTTTACAGACTCTTATAGGCATATTTTCGTCGTCTGGAAGAAAATAGTCGAATGCTAAATTTTTATGCTGATTATCAGGGACACACTCTTTACGCCGTCTGATCACGGGGCGCATGCGGATAAGATTTTTGAGGTATGCTTTCTTTGCTTCCCAGGTACCAAGAGACCAGAAATACTTGAAAAGAGATTGCCGTGTGTCTCCTGATATCAAACTGCAGAGAAATCTCCTATCAGACTTAGCGGTTGCAGAATGTAAGCATTGCTTTTTTATAGACCTTCCTGTATGCAGGTCATAGTAAGACTTGGATTTACTGTTGTCGTCAGCAATGCATTTCCTTTTACGGCTATTGTATTTTTGACCTAGAACCCGTTGTATCTTATTTTTATTTCGATTTTTGGAAACATTCTCAGTTTCGGAAGTCTCGGAGCCGCTACTATCGTCAATATCGAAGTTTTCAGGTACTTCAGATGGTTCGTTCGGTAAAAATACCAGACCACTGAATTCATCCAAGTAAAAATTGTTCGAGTCGACAATTTCCATAACATCTACGAGTTTGAGAATGCCAGTCTCTGCATCTAGACTGAATTCACCTGTAGGTATCTGTGGTAATACGTGACTATTGCACCCGGTTTCCAATATATGGTTTGAATTACAACAAGTGCTTGGTGGGGGGTTTGAAGTGAACTCCATAACTTCCGATTCTTTACAAGTAAGTACATCAATCTGATCACTACAATGAACCTCATTTGTTATCTCTCCAAAAGGAGCATACTTGGAAGGAGACGTTTTCATAGTAACTAGATCCAATTCAGCAGCTTGGCAATTTTCTGTACCGTAAAAAGTATGTTTCTTGCTTGTTGGATCATAAGCTTTGTTTTTTAAATTCAGTTTGCACTAAGGAATGCATTACGTCAATTTTAAATTAGAACTCACATTAAACTTTTTAATATCTGAATTTTTCAATATACCAATTAAAACTAAATATTAATCTCTTTGTTAAAAATTTTTCGGTTGACAGATGAAAAATCCACCTAACTTCCCTTACATTTCTGTACATATCTTGTCATACATTTCTGGCACCAAACTGTCTAATCAGTTGGTTCGTAACCTCTCACCTGAACACAAGTACACAGAACAAAAACACAGCCGAACCATATTCTAGTCCAATCACAGAGTGCTGCAAGCACCCCTACCGGTTTCGAAACTTATTAGTCTCTCATCAGGAGGCACATATGTTGCTCTCCCCGATCCAACCAAAACAAACCTCAGCGTGCAGTCCCGGATTGCAACGAACGAAATGGCATAGATGCCCTAACGGCAACTGCTAGCAAAAAGACTAAGTTTTCACCCTAATGGCATATAAAACAACATAATGCTATTCTACATCCCACCAGAATGAAAACAATGGGAACCTTCTCTGGTTACACCTACGAGGCTCCTACAATTTTCAAGCTATATGGATACTGAGACTAAGGAAGATGAGGGAATTCTACAATTTACAATTCACGTCCCATCTGCTCAGCGCGGTAAAGTTCCAACGAGAATTGTTCCCTTCATACTCCACACAGAGTAAATGTAAATCAAAAATGAATAACCATTTTCCAGTTCCGTTGCAAAACGAAAACACAGCCGAACCATATTCTAGTCCAATCAGAGAGTGCTGCAAGTACCCCTACCGGTTTCGAAACTTATTAGTCTCTCATCAGGAGGCACATATGCTGCTCTCCCCGATCCAACCAAAACAAACCCCAGCGTGCAGTCCCGGATTGCAACGAACGAAATGGCATAGATGCCCTAGCGGCAACTGCTAGCAAAAAGACTAAGTTTTCACTCTAATGGCATATAAAACAACATAATGCTATTCTACATCCCACCAGAATGATAACAATGGGAACCTTCTCTGGTTACACCTCCAAGGCTTCTACAATTTGCAAGCCATACGGATACTGAGACTAAGGAAGATGAGGGAATTCTACAATTTACAATTCACGTCCCATTTGCTCAGCGTGGTAAAGTTCCAACGAGAATGGTTCCCTTCATACTCCACACAGAGTAAATGTAAATTAAAAATGAATAACCATTTTCCATTTCCGTTGCAAAACGAAAACACAGCCGAACCATAGTCTAGTCCAATCAGAGAGTGCTGCAAGCACCCCTACCGGTTTCGAAACCTATTAGTCTCTCATCAGGAGGCACATATGCTGCTCTCCCCGATCCAACCAAAACAAACCCCAGCGTGCAGTCCCGGATTGCAACGAACGAAATGGCATAGATGCCCTAGCGGCAACTGCTAGCAAAAAGACTAAGTTTTCACTCTAATGGCATATAAAACAACATAATGCTATTCTACATCCCACCAGAATGATAACAATGGGAACCTTCTCTGGTTACACCTCCAAGGCTTCTACAATTTGCAAGCCATACGGATACTGAGACTAAGGAAGATGAGGGAATTCTACAATTTACAATTCACGTCCCATGTGCTCAGCGTGGTAAAGTTCCAACGAGAATGGTTCCCTTCATACTCCACACAGAGTAAATGTAAATTAAAAATGAATAACCATTTTCCATTTCCGTTGCAAAACGAAAACACAGCCGAACCATAGTCTAGTCCAATCAGAGAGTGCTGCAAGCACCCCTACCGGTTTCGAAACCTATTAGTCTCTCATCAGGAGGCACATATGCTGCTCTCCCCGATCCAACCAAAACAAACCCCAGCGTGCAGTCCCGGATTGCAACGAACGAAATGGCATAGATGCCCTAGCGGCAACTGCTAGCAAAAAGACTAAGTTTTCACTCTAATGGCATATAAAACAACATAATCCTATTCTACATCCCACCAGAATAAAAACAATGGGAACCTTCTCTGGTTACACCTCCGAGGCTTCTACAGTCTGCAAGCCATACGGATACTGAGACTAAGGAAGAAGAGGGAATTCTACAATTTACAATTCACGTCCCATCTGCTCAGCGCGGTAAAGTTCCAACGAGAATGGTTCATGTGGATCGGGGAGAGCAGCATATGTGCCTCCTGATGAGAGACTAATAAGTTTCGAAACCGGTAGGGGTGCTTGCAGCACTCTCTGATTGGACTAGAATATGGTTCGGCTGTGTTTTCGTTTTGAAACGGAAATGGAAAATGGTTATTCATTTTTGATTTACATTTACTCTGTGTGGAGTATGAAGGGAACCATTCTCGTTGGAACTTTACCGCGCTGAGCAGATGGGACGTGAATTGTAAATTGTGGAATTCCCTCATCCTCCTTAGTCTCAGTATCCGTATGGCTTGCAAATTGTGGAAGCCTCGGAGGTGTAACCAGAGAAGGTTCCCATTGTTCCCAGAGTGAAAACTTAGTCTTTTTATTAATTACTTATTTATAATAATTATTTGTATATTTGAGTTTTGATTTAAAGAGTTCTATTTGTCTCTCTGTGAAAGGACAAAATGGCAGCCATTGTGGAAAATTGTTTCTCTGTTGTTTTATTCTTTTTTACTAATCATTATGTTCTAGTTTATCTCTAGTATCTATCCTCCTCTTTATTTTATTTTTCCCCTACCTAACATTTATTTCCGAGCTAGCAAGAAGGATCCAAAGAACCACCCCACGTCTCTACCAAATCTGAGAGAGCTTTTGTTCAACCCCCCTCCCAATGTGGGCACCTATTAGTGCCACAAAGCAAAAGCGGTATCCCTTAGAATAAATAGAAATTTTCTTTTGATTGAAATATTTGCAATTAAAAATCCCACTAAAAATTTTCTCTTTTATTTTCACTCCTACAGCTTATTAAATAAAAACATAGAAGTTTTCAGGAATTTCAGCCCTCGGTGATAACGTAATCTTTCATTCTGCGTTTAAATTTTTCAAAAATATTTATTAGTTTTCTAAGGATTCGAAAAAAATTAATAGATCTAAAACACATTGAAAATTTTGACAGGCGACATTTTGCGCCTTTTCCCATAAATAAACAAAATTTTGTAATGGAAGCGGAAAAAGTTTTTCTCTGTTGATCCAGGTTTTGTGGTTCTTTAACCAGGATGTTCTTCTTCTCCTAGCTTTACAAATATTTTTTCTTACAGGATTGCTTGTAGGAGAGCATAATATGCTGAGGAAGTTTCTGTCAATCATCTGGCTGACGTAGTTTATAATATATTTCACCATCTTTGTAATGCAAAGCTCTGATGTCATTCACGGTAGGGTCTCCAGCTCTTTTTCCCGCCCTGATAGAATCATAATTGCAAACCTTCTCATAGACTTTGAAAAACGTGTAGTCCAAATAATGCACATTATATGGTTGTCTTGGTCTGGCCTCGGTCATTTTAGTTACATAGTCAAGAGTAGCATAAATTGGTGGCCTGAATTTCTTCTCTAGCATAGAATGTACACTGTCAACCTCCATCATTGTGTGTCATTTTTAAAGTATTATTTGCTCTATTTCGACATGTTGGGTCTTCGAGAACTTTGCCAAAGCAGACGCCAAGACTTTGTTCCTGTTTTGGTAGGAACATCCGTCTGAAATCAATATAAACTTTTTATATGCAGTTTGCTTTTTTAAGAAATCTACGATGCATCTTGTGAATTCATTGGACGTCACTCCACCATTCGCCTCATGCCATACGTATAGGTGTACATCTTGTGTGTTGTTTAAGTATATAGAAAAATTGTGCAGTTGCAATTTTTGCTTGTAGTATTGAACAGAAACTAATATTTTTGGACACAGTAGGACGCTTTGTACATCCATAGTAATAACCAATACGTCTGAAAAGACCGTCAAGCTTAAAGCAACTGATTTAGCAATCACAGCTTCATTCTTTTTCAGAATGTGAAGTTTGTAATCTTCTTTGAATGTATGTCCTTCTTTGTAGGAAACACACACATCGCACTGGTCTTTCCGAGGTTTGAAGATGGAAACCTTTTCTGATTCCAATACCATATAGAAGACCCTTTTGCTAGCTTTTGGTTTCGTGTTTTCTTGACACCAAATAAGATAGATCCGGTGCATGTGAGCCTTACACTCGAAGGTATCTTCAACGTACATCCTGTTAGTGTATGCCCGACAGTAGTGACTGCTTACTTTTGGTAATAAATTTAACCACTCCTTAACAGATTGCTGCTTTTCTGCCTTATTAGTCACAGTCGTTATTGTCTTGGTCGTTCGCTTTTGATGTCTAGTTCTTAGGTCTTGGTTTGTCCCAGTTGCAGGTTGTTCCGCCTGAAGTGTCTTTATCCATTCCGTGACGGTTTCAGCTTGCAAGTCTAACGTGTTCATTATAAAGTTTTTACAGACTCTTATAGGCATATTTTCGTCGTCTGGAAGAAAATAGTCGAATGCTAAATTTTTATGCTGATTATCAGGGACACACTCTTTACGCCGTCTGATCACGGGGCGCATGCGGATAAGATTTTTGAGGTATGCTTTCTTTGCTTCCCAGGTACCAAGAGACCAGAAATACTTGAAAAGAGATTGCCGTGTGTCTCCTGATATCAAACTGCAGAGAAATCTCCTATCAGACTTAGCGGTTGCAGAATGTAAGCATTGCTTTTTTATAGACCTTCCTGTATGCAGGTCATAGTAAGACTTGGATTTACTGTTGTCGTCAGCAATGCATTTCCTTTTACGGCTATTGTATTTTTGACCTAGAACCCGTTGTATCTTATTTTTATTTCGATTTTTGGAAACATTCTCAGTTTCGGAAGTCTCGGAGCCGCTACTATCGTCAATATCGAAGTTTTCAGGTACTTCAGATGGTTCGTTCGGTAAAAATACCAGACCACTGAATTCATCCAAGTAAAAATTGTTCGAGTCGACAATTTCCATAACATCTACGAGTTTGAGAATGCCAGTCTCTGCATCTAGACTGAATTCACCTGTAGGTATCTGTGGTAATACGTGACTATTGCACCCGGTTTCCAATATATGGTTTGAATTACAACAAGTGCTTGGTGGGGGGTTTGAAGTGAACTCCATAACTTCCGATTCTTTACAAGTAAGTACATCAATCTGATCACTACAATGAACCTCATTTGTTATCTCTCCAAAAGGAGCATACTTGGAAGGAGACGTTTTCATAGTAACTAGATCCAATTCAGCAGCTTGGTAATTTTCTGTACCGTAAAAAGTATGTTTCTTGCTTGTTGGATCATAAGCTTTGGGTATGAAAACATTAGATAAAATTGATACCTTTGACGTCGAAGGGATGCTGGAATCTATACTTCTTCTACCTACTGCTAGGTCTAGCAATAGTCTGGATAGCTGTGAAGCAGAACTCATAGTTCCTTTAAAAAACAAAATACATATGAAATGAAATTCTTTATTGCCAAACACAGCAGTGATAAAAAGGTTTTATATAATATTCAGTAGATTCTTGCTGTGATAGGGTATTAATTTATCGTTGAAAGACTGGTAAATTTTGAACATACTTGAATGAATCAGGGAAGTGAAAGAAGAGTATATTAAAGTGTGTAAATATTTGCACATTTTAATATACTGTTCTTTCACTTCCCTCATTAATTTATCGCTACTATCCGTCCTACCAATCTTACCCTAATCTAATAAGTTGCGACAAAAATGTTAATAGAAAGAATGAATTATATCAGCAGCTGTTAATGTTTAACAATGTGCAAGTAACGCAAAATAGCCTCATTGCAGTTTTATAGTACCTTAGGAAGAACATCGAACGTTTAGATTTAGTACCCCACTGCCAAAGCTAATGCACACAAAAAAGGATAAATTTGAGGTTAGTTTTGCGATGTCGTTTTTAAGTAGGTGTTTACTTAGTTTAATTAGGAAAACAATAAATAGTACTTACCATTATATTTATTATAACACTGAATTTAGTGTGAAAAATACGTAGTTTTGACAAGCTTTCAATTATTTTAACACACTTTTTCACTACGAGAACACATTTCTTGCGTCGTGCACGTAGGTATGAAGAACTGTCAAATCCGTTATGTGTTATTTCAAACACATAACGGATCTTCCTATAACGACTGTATCACATAAAGGATAAGCAAGTGCAAGTTCTAGGTCGAATTTCACAAAACGGATAATACCAATCGATAGAGCGACAAAAATGGAATCGAACTGCCAAATAAAAAAAAATTGCAAAAATGCACATAACGGATTTGGCACCCCTCATGACGATATTTGGATTAATTTTTGCATAATGAACCAAATAAAGAAACGGTTTTAAAATGTTACCAGTGCATTTCATCGGCTAATCATCGAAAATCTGTATGGAAACCATGAGAGAATGGATATAATATGTCAGTTTCTTTAGAAATATATTTGCAGATGATATAAACCGTTAGACAATGCAGAACATAAATGTCAACTGTATTTGGGAATAAAACCAAAAATAGTATTGCTGAAAAGCATAACCAGCTGTATGATTCGATTAATAACACAAATACTTAAAAATCCTAAAATATCAGAAGTACCGAAATACTATGCTTAATTATGTAGGTAACATATCGCAATACACATTTGTTTTCATTTTGAAACTAGGACGCAGGGTTTGTAGATAAAGTGCGTGTCGTATGGCATAATACGACACGCAAGCAATATAAAGGATGCTAATAATAAAGGATGCAGAATTCTGTTGGAATTTTATCAAGATAAGCGGACAGGTGTCGCTTATATAGATCTAGCGCTGTCTTTATAAATTTGTAAAAAGCTCAGGCAATAGATAGACAACAAGGATTGCGACTCCGACCTATAGAGAATTTTCTCTGTCTCTAGATAGGATGTCGCTAATGCGTCAGTACCCATTTTATACAGGGTGTTTGGTAAATAATGGACCATAGGTTAACATTAGATTCCTGAGGTTAAAATAGGTCGATTTAATCTAAGTTACCTTAGTGCAAAAGTTGATAATAACCGAAATACAGGGTGTCAAAGTCAACTTTCATTTTATTTATTTTTGAATATTTCCTGACAAGCATGGGACAACGACACGAAATTTAGGGTGCTGGTGTTGTACAATCTATTAAATTATGTTAAACAAACGTTTCTGGCTATTACCAGAGGCGTACAACAGGCGAACGTGAATGGTTGACCCTTCCCAAATTCTACGCCACTGGCGGAATTGCTATTTTAGTGCAATTTTTTGATTCTCCAATACTGTCTATGTAAAAACATACTCTTCATTCGTAACGATATAGCCATTAGTTTTCGAGATATTTGAAACTAAAAACGAAGGAGCATAATACATTAATCAAAATAAGTGTGCCTTTTCATTTTTAACTTCAAATATCACGAAAACTAATGACTTTATCGTTACGGATGAAGAGTATATTATTTGCATAGAAAGTATTGGAGAATCTAAAAATTATCCTAAAATATCATTTTCGTCAGTGGCGTAGAATTTGGGAAGGGTCAACCATACACTTCCCCCTGTCGTACGCCTCTGGTAGTAGCCAGAAACGATTATTTAACATAATTTAGTAGGGTGTACAACGAAAAAAATACTTAGGGCATGAAATCCAAATTGCCAGGGACAATCAAACTGCTGAATTACAGAGAACGATCACCTTAGCATGGGTCGCATATGGAGCTCTATCAGACATCTTCAAGAGCAACTTGCTAAATTATTTGAAAAGGAAGACGTTCAACCAACGTGTGCTTCTAGTCATGACTTACGGCGCCGAAACATTATCGTTAACCCAGGCCACAGCAATGAAACTTAGAGTGGTCCAAAGAAGAATGGAACGGTCACTACTGGGACTGATTCTCAGAGACAGGGTCAGAAACGAAGAAATCAGAAGAAGGACAGGCGTCACAGATGTCATAGAGCGAGTAGCATGGCTGAAGTGGAATTGGGCGCGCCATGTAGCCAGAATGAAGGACAGGAGGTGGACCCAAAAAATTACAGTGTGGAGACCAAGAGAAGACAGAAGAAGTAGAGGTAGACCACCTACACGCTAGACAGACGACGTCAAAAGGATTGCTGGGAATTGGTTGCAGAAAGCCCAAGATCGACAAAACTGGAAGAAATTAGGGGAGGCCTATGTTCAACTTTGGATGCACAAGGATGGATTATGTCAGTGCCTACACTTTCTGCCAAGTATCACACGGATATGTTAAATTATTTTAAAGTATTCTTTTTTTAATAATAAAATTTATTCTTTATTTAAAACTTTAAGAACTATGTGTGCCCGGTACTATAAAACTATTTGACATATCCTTAGGGTACTTGGCAGAAAGTGTAGGTACTGTACATCCCACTAAATTATGTTAAATAATCGTTTGTAGTTAATACCAGAGGCGTACGACAGGGAAAAGTGAATGGTTGACCCTTTCCAAATTCTACGCCACTGATGAAACTGTTATTTTAGCATAATTTTTAGATTCTGCAATACTTTCTTTGCAAATGATATACTCTTCATTCGTAACGATAAAGTCATTAGTTTTCGAGATATTTGAAGTTAAAAATGAAAAGGCACACTTATTTTGATTAATGTATTATGCTCCTTCATTTTTAGCTTCAAATATCTCGAAAACTAATTGCATGTCGTTACGCATAAGGAGTATGTTATTTACATAGAAAGTATTGAAGAATCCAAATGTTGCGTAAAAATAGAAATTTCTCTAGTGGCGTAGAATTTGGAAAGGGTCAACCATTCACGTTCCCCCGTCGTACGTCTCTGGTAGTAGCCAGAAACGTTTGTTTAACATAATTTAGTAGATTGTACAATACCAGCACCACTTACCAAATTTCGTGTTGTTGTCCCATGCCTGTCAGGAAATATTCAAAAATAAATAAAATAAAAGTTTAAATTTGACACCCTGTATTTCGGTTATTATCAACTTTTGTACTAAGGTAAGTTGGCTTAAATCGACCTATTTTAACCCCAGGAATCTCAGGTTAAGCTATGGCCCATTATTTACAAAACACCCTATATTTTATTAATATGCATAGTTGGACAGCCGGATTTAGTTCGCTTTGGGATACATCACAGGTGGCCCTGAAGACGCTAAAAATTAGAAACATTGGTCAGCCGATTATGGTAGCCCCCGAAACGAATTAAATCTGAAGCTGTCTTTCCTTATTCTATTTTACTCATATTTGAGTACTAACGATGCAGAATTCTGTTGGAATTTTATCTAAATAAGCAGGCAGGTGATAGATGTATATTGTAGATTCTCTCATGTCCGCTATTTTATATATATATATAGAATTTTCTCTGTCTCTAGATAGATGTCGCTAACTCGTCCGTACGCATTTATTATTTTTTGCATAGTTGGACAGCCGAATTTAGTTCGAATCGAATTAAATCTAAAGCTGTCTTTGCTTATGTCATACTACTTTTCTGTTAACCTTGCACTATAACCAGTTCCGTATACAACACACTTGACCCAGTAACGCCCTAATTAGTATTGCCCAAAATCGGTCTTGGTCTTGCAGTCTTGGTTTTGTTCTTGCGTTTTTGCAAGACCAAGACCAAGACCAAGACCGCCTAATTTTAGAAAGACCAAGACCAAGACTTACCAGAGCAAGACTTGAGCAAGAACAAGACTAAGTCTGCGAGACTCTTCCGTCTTGCAGTTAGAACTGAGGGTCGTTTTAGGGAGTATATAAGTTCGGCTATATTCTTAGATACTATATGAGAAACAAAAAAAATTGTAAAAAAAAATTGAAAATTGGATTTATGCGCATTACAAACAATACCATAAACATACATAGCGAATCAAAATATCCATTAAAAAACACTTCACACATTTGACATATACTCAGAGCTTATTATTATAATGTAAAAATAAAATATTTTGTACATTCTTTCCCAGCAGCCGAATTCTTTGCTCTGAAATTAATTGTCCAGATTTTCAGAATAGTCGTCTTCTAATCATAACACAACATTCCTGTTATGAAGAAAATAGACTTAATAAGGATATAGGTAATTAATTTTTTTCATTATTAGTTTTGTAGGAATCCAAACACCAGAAATCTTAACGGTATACATAATATTATAGTAAGACTATTATGTATTGTTTATGCTGACTGTGTTAAGAGGTCACTTGGCTAAACTAAATTTGCCTAAACAGCGCGGCTATTATTTAAAAGTATCATAAGATAATGATTCGAGACAAAAGTACAGATAATGCCGGATATCGTGTAAACAAAATAACGAAGTATAATTTTAACCATATACCTACACTTATCCAAGAAATTAACGCACCACCTTAAAAACGGGTCATTTTTAATGTCTCAAATTTCCTAAACCTGTTGTCCGATTTAAGTAATTTTTTTTAATATGTTGTCTTATTCTTTATCAATATTGCTGTAATAATATTGTTGCTAGACAGGTCAATTTTTGTCACAGTATACCGGGTGTACCAATCAAACTGTGTTTTTCTCACTCTGTGGAATATTCTAGCATTACGCTTACTTATTATTCAAGCATGCAATAGCATATTGAAATTAAAACCCAACTATAGCCTCATATTTTCTTAGCATTATGTTTTTTATTCATTCTCTTATTTTGGATAATAAAAAAGTTAGGTACTTTTTTAACCAACCATGTTTTTCATCAATACAGGATGTTTTTAAATAAGTATAGACCAACTTTAAATGCAGAAAAGTGCCAAAGAAGTGTTAGGAGAACAACCAAAAACCAAATCGAGCAATAAACTCTGGTGGAACGAGGAAATAGAAGAACTAGTTTTGACAACGAAGAAGCTTTACCAAAAATGGTTAAATACTAAAAATGACGAAGATCGAATAGAGTACAACAGAATAAAGCGAGTAGTGCGAAACACAGTTATAAAGGAGAACAACGATTTATGGGATCGCAAATGTATAGAGATAAACACATATATATGTGGCAGGAAAACACAGAAGCTTGGAGATTTATAAATTCCGTAAAAAAGAATGATAAAGAAAAAGTACACATACACTGTATACAGTCACAAAAATGGATGGACCACTATAAAAAATTGTTAACAGAAGAACGAGGCGAATATCTAGAAAATATAGCTACACCAGGTATAGAAATAAAAGGAGAACATATAAATATCGAAGTAGAATGTCTGATAAAAGCGGTGAAAAGCTTAAAGAATGGTAAAGCATGCGGTTCAGAAGGTATTCCAGCAGAACTGATTAAAAATGGAACATCTAAGCTATTTCGAATGCTAACAAAGGTCTTCGTCGAATTCTTAAATGGACATCCAGTGCCTCATGAATGGAAAATGGCTTATATTTCATCCATCCATAAGAAAGGAGATAAGCGAAACTGCGAAAATTACAGGAGAATTTCGGTGACCAGCACACTCAGTAGACTGTATGGTAGAATACTGAGAGACCTAATAGAGTCCGAATATAGCCAATATGAAGAAGAAGAACAAGGGGACTTTAGAGCTGGCCGCTCCTATACAGACAACGTATTTAGTTTAAAACAAATTATACAGAAAAAACAGCCAGAAACAGAGAAGTGCACCTGACATTCATTGACTTACAAAAAGCATATGATAACATACCGTTAAATAAGATGTGGGAAGTTCTACATTCTTCGCCAGTAAACTACACTCTCACCAATGCATTAAAAAATGTATATATAGGATCACGTTCAAGTGTAAAGATAGGAAACTCACTTACTAACAGCTTTCCAGTAACTAAGGGGCTTAGACAAAGATGTTGCGTATCTCCTACCCTGTTTAAAATCTACGTTGCAGCAGCACTTAAAGGTTGGAAGAGGAAAGTAAATGGAATGGGCATCGAGCTAAACAATGCATGCCTCTACACGCTCCAGGTCGCGCACGACCAGGTCGTAATAGCAAACGACAGGGAAGCCATAGAATACATGATGCGTAAGTTGGTCGAGGAATATTCAAGATGGGGATTGGACGTCAATATAGATAAAACAAAGTACTTATGTGTTGGTTCAGAAGAGAACGATATTCATCTTACCATGGAAAATAATCAAAAAATTAAAGCCTGCCAAGATTATCAATATCTAGGAGTAACATTTGATAAAACTGGATCTGATGACAAAGAAATTACTTCCAGAATTATACAAGCAAAAAGAGCAATCCAATGTCTCAATAATATTCTTTGGAGTACTCAAATATCGAAAAAGGGAAAATTTAATATCTACGAGAATATGATTAAGGGTAGTTTATTATATGATGCAGAAACTTGGAGACTTACAGAAAAAAAACAAAAACAAAAGTAGTGGAGTAGTGGAAATGGATGCAATCAGAAGGTCATTACGTATGTCCAGAAGAGAACATATCAAAAATGAAGACATTAAAAATCGAATGGTAATAGAAGGAACGATAATGAAAGATATAGAGAGAAGACAACTGATCTGGTATGGACACGTAAACAGAATGAATGACGAGAGACTTCCAAAACAATGTCTGGAATGGCAACCTCCTGGACATCGGAAGCGAGGGAGACCTCAGGGATGACCTGTAGCAAAATAGGAAGGAATGGAAATTGGGAATCGGACAACGCCGCAAGACGTTCTAAACCGATCATATTGTGTATGTATAGACCAACTTTAATGGGTAATTCTGCACGAAAAATTAATGACAGTTTGCTTCATAAACGTTTACTTTATAAATGCTTCGTTTCCCAAATAGGGGGTGTTGAAATTTTTCTTACAAACTGACGATTTATTTATTGCTCTAAAACCGGTTGAGATATGCAAATAAAATTTTGTGGGTTTTGAGAGGTAGTTTTAACTTAGTTAGTTAGAACATAGGTAGGTATCACTTAGATTGTGTGTTCAAACCCCACCCGGTGTCAGTTGTTTACGTATTTATTAATTTGGCTAGTCTTTACTATGGCTATGATATTCAAGCTTAAAATGTACCTCTCTTTTACGTTGTTCTAAGATATGTAATAGGCTAATGGGCAACTGCGAGACTTGCAAGTGCTGCAAGACCAAGACCAATACCAAGACCGGGAGCGCATTACCAAGACCAAAACCAAGCCCAAGATCAGGTGTACTGGCGCAAGACCAAGACCAAGACCAAGACTGTCTTAGTATTGTCTTGGTCTTGCATTTGGGCAACACTAGCTCTTATGTTTTATATAACATTTGTTGATATAAAAGCAAGACATATGAGACTTGGCACACTTAACAATAGGCTCGATACCAGTAATCTCAATTACAGGACATCAAATGAGGGTATCATGTAAATCGCGGTACATCATCAACTAAATACTAGATCCAGCATAACTGTAATTGAAAATAGTTCATCAGCAATAAATATGTAATAACTAAGTGAATGTGTATATTGACTCTCTACACCGGCTACCCTAGATAAGGGCTACGCCCAGGACCATCATATTGCGATCCTGCCAGGATTAATTACTTACTGCCATTACTTGAATAAACGAAAATTTGTAGAGGAAGTAGAACAAGTTTTGCTCTGACACACTATATAATTTTAGTTGATTTTAAATTTGCCTGAAGTATAAAATGTGCATATTTTTCTTGATGTGCCTATCCATGTCGAATGTAGGCGACCATCATGGCAATCCTTATCTTATCTGCAGCAGCTCGGAAAAGCTGCATATATGTTGTGTGAAACAGATTCTGAGGTTATTTAACCAGGATGTTTTTATTTTTTTTCTGGTTTTCTTTTGTTTTGTAGGTCATTTGCTGCTAATTGTAGAATTTTACTAGTAGTTTGTGGCACCATTAACACGTTAAATGTCAAAGTCTTGACGGTGGTGACATTTGTTTAACATCAGAGTTCCGAGCGCTATTTTATGTAGCACGATAAATTAAATAAACAAAAAATATATTCAAACAGTGTAGTTATGTAGCAATCCTAAACAGGTGCAAAATTTATGTAGGTCATAGGCATGATGTTCTTGGTGCTACTTTTCGGGATGCCCCGGTAAGCTACGGTCTTCGGAGATTGAAAGGGTGGGTTATTAAAATAACATTTACTATTAAAAGATATTAATCATTGGGCGCCATTAATAAATCAAAATGAAAATACTGCCCTATGCCTATCCAAAAATAAAGAAACTTACTTGCAATGTCGTTCCATCAGATATAGGTTGGTACTTACCACTGCGGTCGTAAATTGTCTGTACGCCTTTCCAACAATAAGGATAAGAGATGTAGTGTGCAAAAGAAAAATACTGATATAAGTTGAAACATACTAGTCGTTTATTTATAAAAAAAAAATAAGAAAGCAAAAATGAATTGAAATGAATGAGTAAAAAAAATTAAGTCCTTCCCGAGTATGAATGTTCAAAAGAAAAATAAACAGTTTATTACGAGTACCTGGTGACCTGGGACTGCATTGCTGATCAGAGCTAACGTAGATCTGGTATAGCTTAGCTGGAACTCTTGTTACCCACCATTTTTCACTAACACGTTACATTTGTTTGATCTTAAGTACTATTTCACAAAGTTTTATGATACGAAGATAAAATTCCAAAGTTTTTGTGTTATTTTTACAAAAGGTAACTGCTTGATTGACTGTTAATGAAACATTCCAACATCGGAATGATGTCAACACTGTTCACTTGAACATAGCAAAATTTTATTTAAACAATTGAGTTTTTTATTTTATTAAAAAGTTGGGAAACTCGCTCCGCGGACTTGCATTAATTTCTTCTTAAAAACAAACATAACAGAACTATTCCTTCAAATACACAGGAACTAGACACCAAAACATACTATCATGGTATTCACTGTAACCAACATTGTTTTCTCACTAAGAAAACAGACTAAAATATTGGATTGGATATAAAAATAACTGGTATGATAACTCAACTTCTCTCGCAGACAAAACTAAAAACTATCTCGCGGACTAAACTAAATGGTCCGCGCCTCATCTCTACTCTGTCGTAGATAGATCTTGACTAACTCCCCTCGTCCTAATTCAAGGCAAGATTCTTCTCTCAAACACAGAAATTATACTCCCATTATGACAATCACAAGATAGTTATCCAATTAAAAGAAACCAAATACTTCTTCTGCCAATAAAATAACCAGGGTATGTTAATAAGTCACATCCCACTATAATCGTAAATCTTCTTTTGACGAATCCAAATCATAGAGCCACATCAGCTAAGGCTCTCGTGATTACCGCAGAATTGTGATCATACACACATTACCAGCTGCGGTAATCTGATCCTATTGAGAACTTCATATCAACAAAAGCTCAGGATCCAGTCTCGAAAAAGCATTAAATCTTTTTGATTCGCCGAAGACAAACAAATCCTCTACTTGACCGGGCAACGAAATATACATCGTCGTGGGAAAAAGGATTACGCAATACTTATACGTCTAATTTATTCGTCACACAGGGTCGGACCAGATATATTTATACGATGATTAAAACATATTTATTGGGGGCGTTACAAGTTGTGTTGGATTTACCTTCTTCTTCTTAACGTGCCCTATCAAGTTCCCTTGACGTTGGCGATTAACATAGCGAAACTGTCTCTGTCTCGAGCTATTCTAAATAGGTGTTCTGCTTTCTTTATTCCTGTCCACTCCCGGATATTCTTCAACCAAGAGGCCTGCTTTCTACCAATTCCTCTGCGTCCTTCGATTTTACCCATCATAATAAGTTAAAGAATATTATACCGGTTCCCCTTACTACGTGTCCAAAATAGGCCATCTTTCTATATTTGATATTATCAAGCAGCTTGCGGGTAGCATTTGCTCTCTTAAGGACTGCCACAATTGTTAGCATAGCCGTCCATGGTACTTTCAGAATACGTATGTGCAGCCACATTTCAAAGGCCTCCAAACGGTTAATGGTGGACATTTTTAATGTCCATGCTTCGACACCATACAAGAGGACTGACCAAATGTAGCATTTAATCATGCGCTTTCGAAGTTGAAGTTGCAAGGTATCATTACAGAAGAATGACCTCATTTTTAAAAATGTCGTGCGGGCTATCTCGATTTTACATTTTATCTCTTTATCTGGATCTAGTTGTTCAGTAATATGGCAACCAAGATATTTAAAACTGGGTACTCTTTGAATTATATGACCATCAACATATAACCGTGAATCTTGATGGGCCAAACGGCTAAACACCATGTATTTTGTTTTTGAACACTTTATATTTAGGCCAAACTCTCTTCCCACTGTGTCAATGGCATTTAAAAGGTGTTGTAATCCATTCATATCATCACTTAAAATAACTGTATCGTTTGCATATCTGATTGTATTTATCAGAATTCCATTAACCTTCACACCCCATTCCAAATTATGCAGCGCTTCCTTAAATATTCTATCTGAATACCAATTGAACAACAGTGAGGACAGTATACAACCTTGTCTGACACCTCTTTGTATTTTGCATATTTCTGTTGATTTTCCATTTATGCAAGCTGTCGCTGTTTGACGCCAGTATAATTTTTCTATGATTCGTACATCTTGACTATCAACTCCTTTATCCTTAATATTTTAATTAATTTGTGATGTTGTACTCGAGCAAAGGACTTCTCATAGTCAATAAATACAGAAAAAACGTCTTTCCTTTGATCTCGGCATTTCTGCAATAACACATTTAGTGCAAAGAGTGCGTTCCTGGTTCCCAGTCCATTTCTGAAGCCAAATTGTGTTTCATCCTGGTCTTCTTCACATTTATCTCTGATTCTACTGTGGATGATACGTAGAAAGATTTTCAAGGTGTGGCTCATAAGGCATATTATTCTATAGTCGCTACAGTTTTTCGGACGTTGTTTTTTAGTAGGGTTATGAATTCGGACTTTAACCAATCTTCAGGGATATCACCAGTCGAATAAACATCATTGAAAAGTTTGACTAGTATTCCAATGTTTTCCTCATTTATGAGCTTTAACATTTCTGTAGATATGTTGTCGGGACCAACGGCTTTCTTGTTTTTTGCCAATTTTATAGCATGTTGTATTTCTGATTTTAGTATTTCTGGTCCTTCAACTTTATCTAAAGTGTCCAGTTCTTCGGGTCTATCATCATTATACAGTTCATTTATATACGAGTAATTATACCAGGTCGTTCGAATTTCGTGTTCGTCTATTATCATTTTTCTCGACGAATCGGTTATAGTATGTGGAGTTTTCTTATAATAAAGACCAGCTACTTCTCTAACTTTTTTAAACATATTAAACGTATCATATTTTTCATTCAACTTTTCTAATTCCTTGCATTTATCCTCCATCCATTTTTCTTTAGCTACCTTTATTTTTTGTTTAATTAATTTCTGTTTTTCCTTGTATTCTGTTTTGTTATCTTTCAGTTTTCTTCTCTGCTCCATCAATTCCAGGATTTCATCAGTCATCCATTGTTGTTTTTTGTGCCTCTGCATCGTTGTTGTATATTTTTCCATTACTTTCCAGGTAAGATTTTTAAACGTGTTCCATATTTCTGTATTGTTTTTATTTGTTGAAGTCTTTAGCTGATTATTCAGGTCATTTTCTATTAGCGTTTTGTTGGATGCTGATATATGTAATTTTGTTGTTTTGGGGCTTTCTTCGACTTTTTTGAGCTTCACTTGGATGTCAGCTATTAGAGGGTTATGATCTGAACCGATATCTGCACCAGGATATGTCGTTGATCTCTTGACACCATTCTTAAATCTCTTGTTTACTAGAATATAATCTATCTGATTTCTAATTATATGAAGTGAGTTATCTCCTGGTCCCTTCCATGTATATCATCTTCTTTTGTGTAATTTGAACCATGTATTTGCGATTATCATGTCATGTAAATAATGAATGAATAAAGATGTGTCTTGTCCAGAATCGTTGTTAACAACCGATAAAAGAAACACACCTGAAGAATAATAAACGAGATATAAGCACAGAGGATATTGAATATTTTATGCCAATTATTACGCCTTTTATTCAATTATTTTTGCATCAGTGTTAACCTTTTTTATTTTTTTGGGAACTAGATAACTTTTTTCTAATTAGCATTGGCCAGCAGCAGTCTCTAAAAGAGAAATATTTGGTGGAGGCGAAGTAATTTTTGGTGGAAGTCCAGTGAGCTAAAGAACATCTGAAATAAATCAAAACTATATTATACTAATTATAGTACATAAAACCGAAAAATTAAACTCAATAAATGATTATGCAATACAGACTATCCAACTAGTGGCAAAAGATGCAAGAATGTATTTTGGTAACCAACCTACAGATTTTAACCAGTTACGTACAGAGATGATCCCTGAAATGAGAAAACAAAACACAAGTACAACAAAATAGTGACAATGACAAAGTTAAAGACATAATATACATCTTAAAGAATCTATAGAGCATTTCAAGTTAAGAATAGCACATTGCGGAGATAGGGCCATGTATTTCTAATGAACGATTGAAGCGCGGTGATGCCACGACGAAGACAGGGCAAGTATTCAGACAAGCAAGATTCAGGGTTGTAATTGTATTTTCCCTATAGGCTTCGCACGTAAATACGACTGGAAGTAAACTAAATGCGATTACATTTTTTTTACTAGAGTGCGCGGGGTATGATAATCAGTAAATAAAAGTCACAAATCGGTACAATTATCGGTCGATCGCGCAAATAATGAAATGACAACCTTCCATAGAGGTATCAATCCACCAATCAACAAGCCTGGATTGCTTGTAAAGTGAAAGAAGAAGAAGACTAAGAAGAAAAAATATAACTTTGATACGTCGCAATTTATTGGGACACCCTATTTATTTTCTACGTAAAAATTTTCCAAAACCGCGGATTTGAAGCGAGCCGGGCGATTTGCAAAATTCGGCCGCTTGCAAAAGCACCGATTTAAAAAATAATTTTTAATAATTAAATGTAAATATATTTTATAATAATTTTTATTTTAAGATAATATGTCTTTCTTTAGTCAATGACTGTAAAATAATTTCTTAATTGTTATAAATAAAGGCACTACGATTTAAGAAAAAAAAACAATTATCTCGGCTTCAGTCGGTTGTAGAAATTTTTTTTTTATAAATTTTCGTTTCGTCTTTAGCAACAATAATCTGTAAGTTAGAAACTCATAGGGTGTACAGGGCCGCTTCAGCTCTAAATGTTTATAACGAAATTTGCCCCCTTATTTTCAAACCCAAAAATTATCTCGTCTTCAGTTGGTCGTAGAATTTTTTAATTTTTTTATAAATCTTGGTTTCATCTTCAGCAACAATAATATGTAAGTTAAAAACTCATAGGATGTACAGGAACGCTTCAGCTCTAAATATTTATAACGAAATTTGCCCCCTTATTTGCAAACCCAAAAATTAGAGGTTTAAAAATGTTTTAGGCATTTATTTACATCAGAATATGAAAACATAACTCTTTAGCAGGAGATTGGATGTATTCCCAACTCTCTACGATTTTTTTTTTAAAAAGTTATAGCCTTCGACATTTGACCTCTTGGGATAAACAATTTATAATATTTAAGCAACAAATTCGTTAATCTGGCTTTAAAATTTTTTTTATATTTGAAATTGAAAGATCTTCATTTTAAAGCTTTAAAAAATAAAAAAAATTATTTGTACAATAAATAATGCAATTGTAAAAAACGGCCATTTTTTACCTTTCGCAGGCTGTTTTGCAATAACCAATTAATTAAATTAAACTTATCATAGCTCAAATTGTAGGTTTTTTAATTTACTACAACTTTCTATTAAAAAGTTTTTTTCTAAAATTAATTAAGCTACAAAATTAAAAATCATTAAAAATTGCAAATTTAACAAATGAAAATCGCAATAAAAAAAGCGTACAATATTTTTGGTTACATTTTAGTAGAAGTTATTCCTGGCATCGTCCTTTACAACACCTGATAGGTTTCAAAAATTCCTGAATTTTATCACGTTCTTTCATCCACAGCCTGGGGTACTTCGGGTTTAACTATGACATAAATACGGGATAAAATATTTGCAGTTGCAAGAAACTTTCTTTTTCACTATTGTGTCAGTCAGTGTGTTAATTGTTACAATGTTGTCGTAAATAAGTGTTATATTGTCGTTACCGTTTATCTTATATATTTTTGTGTGTGATTGTATGTATAAGACGTCACCTTTTAATTAGTAGCTATAACTAATTAGGTGGCCTAATGATTTTTTTGGGTTTGTAAATTAGTAATAATTATATCATATAAGGAAATAACTATTTTTATGTTGTTTTGTTCTTAGCCCTAACAGGCAATTATATTCATTTTCAAAGGTTAATCATATCTATTTTTTGTTACACATTTCGCATCATTTAAACAATTATTGGCTAATATAAAGGAGTCTTCATTTCCATTCTGGTTATCATTGTTGATCATATTCCTGATCCGACTGCTTAAAAGTAAGTGTTTTTCTATTTTGTGTTTTTCTATTGTTTTCTATTAATCGTAGATGTCCTTTCAATTTGTGACATTATATTGTGACTTTCAATAAAAAAAAACCAATTTAAATTGTTTAATGTTTGCACGATCTTTTCGATATTCACAAACTTCTCATTGAAATTTTGTTTTGAATAATTATTAATAATTATAATTATTACAGTGATTTATATTTTGTATTTTGATATCGATTTCCGAAGTGGAAGTGGAAACGTCAAATAAATTTCATTTTCAACTTAACTTGTGGCTTATTTCCCAAACACAATAGTAAATTTCTCAGACTGGAAATTCAAAAATTTTTGTTGTTAAAAAATTATACTCTTTTATTGGATATTCTCTCCCCTGAACTTTATTACTTGGTGGGTGGTGCTTTGATTTAAATCCAGGATTCTCTCATTTCTTTCCCTTTGTCTAGTACTGCCATTTTCCAAGTTTTTTGGGCCGCCTAATTTTCATCGACCGGGATCCTGACAATCCAGGCTATTGATTATGTATTTTAGATAGGAACTACAACGCTAACGGGGTTTTATTTTTTAATATAGCCAATGGACCTCTAAATATGAGAAAACCGCAGAGTACTACCATTTAAAGGGGTGAGCTTTTGAGAAAGGAGTGAATTAGTCTCTAGGCACAGGGCGAATTAGGGTAAGTTCTATGCACTTTTGGCACAAACACGTCTACAGGAAAATTGTTTCAGGTTAAATTTACTATCGAAATATCACATTCTAAAGTCAAAAATAATTTTTTTTTTTGCAAAAATATATTAAAAAAATGCCAGAAAACAACACGAAAGATAGAAATTTTGTTCTTTTTCCCTTAACTTTTTCCCATTGGGATATAGGTATAAGCATTGCTTTACAGAAAAAAAAATTTCAATCCTTCCTCTTTAAAATGGTGTTTTCTAGAATTCTCTCTAGTTTATAGTTTCCAAAACACGATTTTTCAAAGTTTGTTACTCACAGCCATTTTGGCCCATTTTCCTTGTTACTTCGCAAACATTGTTCTGTAACTTTTTTCTACCCAGCTTTAGGTATACGCAATGGTACATTTAGTAGGAAGCAAAGTCAATTACCTTTAAAATAGTCTATTGTAGAAGGATGTATGGCTATTTTTAAGCAAGGTATAGTTTTTGAAAATTTTATACTTTTAATGATTTTTTATATATATTTGTCGATTATTTTTAAATTTCTCATTATAACTTTTTTTATTGTATATTTAGGTATATACATTGTGCAATTAAAAAGAAAGCCTATTTTCTTTACTTTAAAATGGAGTATTGTAAAAAATTTGAGAACTATTTTTAAACAAAATATGCTTTCTCAAAATTTGACATATACACATGCCACAGGTCCCACTAAGTAAGAACCATATAAAAAACTTTTTTATTATTAACTTAATGAAAAAAAAATTCTTTATAAAATACTAGCATAAGCTAAAATCTGAGATGCAATCATCACATATAAAATTTTATCAGTAGTGTACGAGGTATGTTAAAAATATGAATTTCACTCAAGAGTAAAGTACCTTTATATGTCACAATATCGAAAAGTGTTGGTAAGAAAATTTATTTGGAATTAAAAATTATGTTATAATATGCAATTATATTCTCCTAATTGAAAAACATAAAAATTTTTAAAATGTTTCCCAAATTAGGGATACCCTTGAATATCCTACGGATATCTTGTTTAAAATTAGTCCTAGAATTTTTTGCAATACACCATTTTAAAGTAAAGAATATAAGCTTTTTTATTGCACAATGTATATACCTAAATGTAGGTACAAGAAAAAAGTCATAATAAGAAATTTAATCAATAATCATAAAAAATATCAAAAATCTTAAAAGTATAAAACCTTAAAAAGCATAACTTGCTTAAAAATAGTCACACAAACAATACAATATACCATTTTAAAGGTAATTGACTTATATTTCTACTAAATGTACGAAATGCTTAGAAAAAAGTTACAGAACAATGTTTGCAAAATAATGGAGAAAATATCCCAAAAATGCTGTGAGCGTCGAAATTTGAAACTACTATATACAACAATATTGTGACTTTTACTAAATGTCATTTTAAAGAGATCGGACTGAAGTTATTTTTTGCTCAAGCAATATCTATACCCTATATCTATGCAGCTATATATCCCTAAAGAAAAAAGTTATGGGGCAAAAAACAAAATTGCTTTCTTTAGTGTTTTTTTCTTGCTTTTCTTTTGAATCTATTTTTGTAAAAAAAAATATCTTTGACTTTGAAATGTGATATTTGGATAGTAAATTTAACCTGGAACAATTTTCCTGTAGTCGTGTTTGTGCCAAAAGTGCACAAACCTTACCCTAATTCACCCTGAGCCTAGGGACTAATTCGCCCCTTTCCCAAAAACGCACCCATTTAAATGGTAGCACTCCGCGGTTTTTTTAAAAATAGAAGTCCATTGACCATATGAGACAATAAAATCCCATTAACGTTGTAGTTCCTTTTAGCTCTCTTATTTTGAACATAGGGCTTGAACATAATAGTTGTTTCAAACTTATTATTTAATTCGTATCGTGTAATATTTACAACGTAAAGAAGTAATTGGATTGTAATCGATAATTAATAGCAGTAAGTACAGAATTTATTATTCATTATGATTATTTTTTTCACCTGTCAAATTCTGACGTTTTTGCTTTTTCAGCCAATCATCACGCGTCGTTCTAGCCAATCATTGAGTGTAATACTGATAAAACAGCCTCTTCCTTGATAAAACAGTCTCTTCCCTGATAAAACTTAAGGTACCCTAAATTTCACATAATACGTTACGAACGACATTGGAAAATCTCATATTAGTTATAAAAATTGTGTTTTTAATAATTGTTCATTTTCGATTTAAACAGTTTTTTATGTATTAAAAATATAATAAATAAATTAGTTCATTTTTAAATCATAAAATAATTTATCTATAAACTACTTAAGACATTGATCCTAGTTGTCTTAAAAATATTTCACAGATGCCCGTATTTACTAATAATACATATTGGTTCACAAAATAATCTTTTCAAATACTACTCGTCCTCTAAATTTTGCTTGATAAATTTTTTCGTTTTCATACTTAAACTTCTTTATTTAGGGTAAAATCACTCAAACAAACCGAAATGGATAAAATCACTCGTCCTTCGGACTCGTGATTTTATCATTCGGTTTGTTTTCGTAATTTTACCAAATAAAGAAGTTTTCGTGAAAACAAAAAAAAAATTATCGATCAAATTTAGAGGACTCGTTGTATTACCTTTGATTATTTTTAAGATTTTGCTTATTGATTTGACGTTTATGTTGACAACTAATATTAGAAAAAATTTATTCTGCAAAAAAGTATAATTAGCCCAGTAAATGAACGGGAAATTCGGCGATACCGTGTAATTTTCAGGGACAAATCCGAATTGCACGAAAATTTGGATATTAGTTCTACTTACACTCCACTTCAAAGTTGAAATTGTGCCGTTGGTTGCTTTTACTTGGGGGGTGACAGTCACCCCTTCTCGGGGGTGAAAAAACATACGTTCAAGATAAGACCGTAATTGGATAAATTGACTGATTTTAAGCAACTTTGGTTCTATATAGTTTTTTACGTAAGTCAATACTTTTCGAGTTATTTGCCATTGAAAATGTTGATTTTTCGACAAAAAACTACGTTTTCAGACGGTTCTTCGCAAATAACTCAAAAAGTAAATATTTTATCGAAAAAAATATCCTCAGCAAAAGTATAGCTTATAAAAAACCCAAAAAAATGGTCTATCAGTTAGGTCTATCAATCAAATAAAAACAAAGTTCTAGCTCATGAAAAATATGTTCTTATTCGTCCAATTCCAAATCGAATATTTCAAGGTGAAATCACTGAAAAATTAAGCACTTTTCGGGAAAAACCCATTTAAACTTTTTTAAAGTGTCTATAAAAAGCTTTGTTTTAATTGTTAGCAAAAGTTTTAGCATTAAAAATAAGCGAGTTACGCTCAAAATAAAGTTGGCCCTCTTTTTTTTTTGTAAAAAATCATGAAAATCTCGCCGTGTTTAGCTCTCCAAATAAAATTAATCGCTACCGCTTTACAAACAATTTACATACCTATCTATTTCTTATATGATCTGTCAGTCTCACCCGTTTAAAGTGTTTATTTTTGAACGGGTTATAATTGAGAAAGCTTGAATGGGTCACTAATCACGAGTGTATGCAAATTTTAAACAGCCATATCTTAACCAATTTTTGTCTTACAGAGAAACAAAATGAAACTAGCCTATTTATAATAGCAAAACCTACATTTTTTTACTCTTTAAGATTTTTCTTATCACTAATACTTTAGTTATTTTGAAAAAATTAAATTTTTAAAAAATTTTTAGAAATTTTTTTTTACTATAAAACCTAATGTTTTTAAAAATAAGCACTTCAAACCAATCAAACTTACAGATCATATAAACAATACACATACAGTTAAAATAGATGGTAAAGCCAAACGATTAATTTCATTTAGGGTGCTAAATACACGGAGGTTTTCACGATTTTTTTTTTCTAAAAAAAAGGGACCAACTTTTTTTTCAGTGTAACTCGTTTATTTTTGGTACTGAAAACTTTTGTAAAAAATAAATAATAAGCTTGCTTTCGATACTTTAAAAATGTTAATAAGGTTTTTCCGAAAAACGCTTCGTTCTTCGGTGATTTCGCGTTGAATTATTCGATTTGGAATTAGACGAATAAAAACGTATTTTTCATGAGCTACAACTTTGCTTCTGCTTAATTTGTAGACTTTACTGGTACACCATTTTTTTCATTTTTTTATAGGCTACACTTTTGCTAAAAATATTTATTTCGATAAAATATCTACTTTTTGAGTTATTTGGGAAAAACGGCCTGAAAATGTAGTTTTTTTGTCGAAAAATCAACATTTTAAATCGCGAATAACTCGAAAAGTATTGACTTAGTAAAAAACTTTATAGAACAAAAGGTGTTTAAAATAAGTCAATTTATCCATTCCCGGCCTTATTTTAAACACGCGTTTTTCACCCCTCGAGAAGGGGTAAATGTCATCCCCAAGTAAAAGCAACCAACGGCACAAATTCAACTTTGAAGTGGAGGGTAAGTAGAACCTAAATCCAAATTTTCATGCAATTCGGAGTTGCCCCTGGAAATTACACTCCAAAACGGTCATTTATTGGGCTAAATAATTTAATATAATTATAGTATAATACTTCTTAAAAATTAACTTATGAATGACAGTTAATGGCATCCTACGTTTGCTGTGATTGGTCGTTATCTTCACGCATTCAAATTTTGTTTCAGGATTGGATTGTAAAATTGAAACCGTCAAAATTCGAGAGTGTGCTAACTGATCCTTTAGCTCAAATTTTTCTACCGTTTTAAAATTAAAATTGTGTTGACTTACTTTTTTCTAATTGCATCAATCCATTTTTGTTGTTGAATCACCTTATGCTTAGCGACAGGAAAGTTGTAGAATGCACAGTTACTATTGTAACCAGTATTTCGACCATTTCGATACCTACTCTTTTCGATGCAACTCTTAATGCAGAACGTCAAAAAGCAAATTTCCAGTAAACGTTTACAAACTTGTCACTACTGGCACTCGCGAATTTTTAATTATCCCCTCTACCTACGAGCTCACAGCGTATACACGGATTATATGACATAAATGACAGAAGCTCGAAACAAATGACTGTGAATGAAAAGCCCTATTATATTATTATATTAATATAGAATATTATCCTGACATAATATTATTTAGTTGTTTTCCCTTTCGTTCATTCAATTTGTCATTCAATGTGTATTTTAACATGTTTTACAATAAGTATATATTTTAGGTTACTAGTCCATCATAAAACACAGTAAGTAAAGAAAATGAATCAAACAGGTGTAGTGATGATTTTGGTCGCAATTCTATTGTCTGTGCAGATTCAAGCAGACCCTCATGTCTCGCCTGAAGGTGGAAGGTAACCGTAAATAATAGTCCGGGAGGTAGCGTCAAGTTTGACCAAAGTATTTTAGCATGGCTGTTTTTTTATATAGTCAGTTGTTCCAAAGCTTATTAACAAATGATGTGTCAGCTGGCCCAAAATCGGAGCTTTTAGTCAAAAAAAGATAAAATATGAAAGTAGTTAGAAAAACCCTACAACTTGTATGTCAAATATTTATCTCCGTGCCCTACATCCATAATGGCCGAGTGGTTAGAGTACCTGTAGAAATCCCTTTTTTAAATTGACATTTTGATTTGAAAAATAATTGTTTTTATAATACTTTTTTTATATTGTGTCGTAAAAATAATATAAACGTGGTATTATAAAAACAATTATTTTTCAAATCGAAATGTCAATTTTAAAAACAAAAAGGATTTCCGAACGCCGGTAATCGAACCCGGCTCGCCTGGGTGAAAGCCAGGAGCCAGGTATTCTAACCACTAGGCCATCATGGATGTAAGGCAGGGAGATAAATATTTGACATATAAGTTGTAGGGTTTTTCCATCTACTTTCCTATTTTATCGTTTCTTGCATAAAAACCAGAGTCGCCCCAGCTGATAGACATTTTCTTTATCAAACAAGTACTATCTACCAAAATAAATTTATAGAATCCCAAGTAGCACCAAACGGGTTTATTAAGTCTTTTAAGGATGCTTTAAAACTGTAGAATAAAACTAAAATTAAAACCATTTGGTTTTTAAGTAAACCTTAAGGTTGCAATAAAACCGCTTTCAGCATAAAAGGGCCCACTTTTAAAGAGGTCAATAAAACCAAAAATAAAAACCTTCTTAAAACTTTGTTTTCTTAAGCAACTGGTTTTAAAGCTGCTGTGAAGGTGCTTTTAAAACCATGTTAAAAGACATTTCAAGTGCAGGCAGTTTTATAGCAAACTTAAAAAGGTTTCTTAAATGGAGACTTTTAAAGACAATTTACCATATTAAATGTTTCTTTAAACCCATATACTTTATAATTATAAGCCAAAAAATTTTTACATGTGTTATGATAGGTAGATAGGTATTTGTAACTATAAAATAATAAAAAGTACTTGGTTATTTCGGACTGTCAAGGTAGAAAAACACTTGTGCACCCAACTTTATTGATAATGTTAACAAAAATAGGTCTAAATAACTCACGCGCCCTAAAATTTCTGACTTTTGGCGATTAAAAAATAAAAATAATAAAAAAATTTAAATCCGAAAAATATTAATTTGAAATAAAAATAATTTTTTCTACAATTTTAATGTTTTAATGTTAAAATAAATTGAATTTATGTCTTTAGTATGCTTATTTATAATTTTTGTGTAAGCCTTATATTGTAATCTATCATGACTTTCAGCATCTCCAGAAAGCAATATGGCCGAAATCCAAATAAAACTATTTGGTCTATCGACAGAGAATTGTTAAGATCAAATGGTTTTATTTTATACCTATCCAAGAGCATATATCCTACATAAAAGCAAGATTGCTTTGGAATTAAAACCATTTAGTTTTAATGCTGCTGTAAATAATGCCACTGGGTTTTAATGTGAATATAACCTAAAATCGAGGCGTCGTAGTGCTGTGTGTGTTGTATTTTTCTTTTAAAATGACCAGTTTGTTTATATTTGAAGTACTTGCTACTTATTTCTTCTATATTAACTGTACTTCCAATTTTTCAACACACTACATCACTGTTTCGCTCTAAAACAAATGGCCGACCATTTTGGACATGAAAAAAGAGGGGATGAGTTTAGTTTTATTGTTTCTAACAAGAAGCATAGTTTAGCCTTTACGATAACCAAATTGATTCAGTTAGGAGTATTTGGTTTTAATACAGCCTACTAATTGCTTTTAAGAAAGCAACTTTAAAGACAACTAAAAAATAGTTTTAAGGCATATGTTTTACTGACATAATAGTCTTGAGATAAGTAGTTTTAATAATAGGTTTTATTAGTCATATTAGGAGAATCTTTAAAACTGCAATAAAACTAAAAGGTAACAAACTAGAATCTAACAAAACCAAACAGTCCGGAAGTTCTTCATAAAACTGATTAGTTTTAAAGTGTACTGAAAATAAACCATTTTAAAACTACAATAAGACAAATTATCTTTTAAGACTAATTAGTCTTATTTGATACCCATATTGGATACTTTAAAACTAGTGACAAATGCTTAACAGTTTTAAAGTTCTGGCAGTATATCTACAAGGTAACTTTAAAACCATTATCTTCTTATTTACCACAATAAAACCTTTATAAACCTTAAATAAAACTAAAATGTTTTTATTTGGCTACTTGGGATCCGTGCTAACATCGGCGTAAAAATTTGACACTACCTCCCAGACTGTAAGTATTTTTAACTACTTGATGGACATAGTCCAGTCGTCAGCGATTTGATCACTGAAAATTGTAAGAACAAGGAATTCTGCTGAGAATGTCAATTTTGTGACGCCAAAAAAGATGCAATCAAATTGCCACTCCTACCTTCGGGTTTCCCCTAAAACCCCCTCGGGTTGGCGTATAATAAACAGTTGTTCTGAAGCTATTTCCTTGTGGCTCTTTTATAATCAACTATTTTAAATAGGAAATAAGCCACAATTTTACCAAAAAAATGATTTTATTAACGTTTCGACGCCTAAGTCGGGTATCGTTGTCAAAATATAAAATAATACTAAATTAAACAAAAATTTTGTTGCTTAGTAAAAAATTCTTTTAATAATTTATTTAATCTGACTCATTTATATCGGCAATTCAGACATGTATTATACATTTTAAAGTAGATTTTAATTAAAATGATATTGCCAATATTGATGAGTTGCATTCCTGGGACGACTTTACTAAAATATTTCATTTGATTACATGAAATCAACCCAACTCAAGAATATTCGCCACAAAAAATCATAGCATGTGATCTGTCTTTAAAAAGACAACCAAATGCAACGGTGGTAGTAAAATTCTCGCGCTAGAGACTCCATAGTAAATACTCCATAAACTTGGGCGTCGAAACGTTAATAAAATCATTTTTTTGGTAAAATTGTGGTTTATTTCCCATTTAAAATAGTTGAGAATAAACAGATTTCTCATAAACAACGCTTGAATATCAATTACGCCAGTTACGCAGGCGTAAAAAGTTTTTAAATAAAATCAACTCTGCGGTAAAACTTTGATATCTTGTTTATTTATGATAACTATGAAACTTGATAAGAGTGTCCTATCACCAAAAATAAAAATGCGTCTTAAAGATAAAAGGTGTAGCTTTCATATGCAATTTTTGCATTTTGCTGCAAATTAAGTCAGTCTCTATAAATCTGTTAAATAAATAGGCGTTGCGCGATTTTTACCATTTTTTATGATTCTCATGATATCAATATTTTTTTACTTTCTTGGACCGCTAACTATGTAAAAAGCTTAATATTCAAAAAATATAGCATTTAATTTCAATTTTGAGTTTTGCCAAAAAATATGAGGCATTTGAGATATGGCTAAGAACGCTGAATTTAAACCTTTACATTAAAAACCATCTAAAATGTTTCAAACTCCTTCTTTTTGATTAAACTACGCAATTTAAGTTACAAATTCCAACCACTGCCTTTTATTTTTGATGACTTGAGATCACTCGTAATGTGAAAGTTTAAATTCAGCGTTTTTAAGGCCAAAAAACATGTTTGAACATAATTTTCTCTAGACCAGGGTAGATCTCTTTTGAGGTAGATGGTAAAGGTGGAAATAATAATTGACTCTTCCTCCGTCTCAAATATGTCCGGAACATTAATAAAAAAGTTTAAACATTTAAAAATTAAAAAAACATTATTTCTTTCTACTTTCCTTACTTATAACTTTAAAATGATTCATTTTGGAGTAAAGTCTTATAGACCTGGATCCCGCGTACCAAAAAAAGTTGATTAATAGCAAGCTGAAAATTTGTTAATAGCTTAACGGTGTCTAGTCGGGCAAACTTTGATGTATGGGAATACTGGAACAGGGGAATTTTAATTGTGGAACAGGTTAAACATTTGGAACGTCATACTACGAAAACGTTCCATGTATTTTGTCGGGCAGAACTTTCGCTTGATTTGTTACCATTTCATTAAACTCTTATGCAAAAATCACACTGTTGTTTCTCACCAGCTGGGCATTTTAATTAGTGGAACACGAAGAACATGTCAAATGACAGGAATCATGTTGGTTAGTAATAGCAGTCTGATTTTTGCATGAGAGTTTAATGAAAGGGTAACAAATCAATTGGATTTTCTGTCCGACAAAATACAAGGGACGTTTTCGTAATCTGCCGTTCCAAATTTTTAAACTGTTCCACAATTAAAACTTTGTTCTAGTGTTCCCGTACATCAAAGTTTGTCCGACTAGACACCGTTAAGCTATTAACAAATTTTCAGCTTGCTATTAATCAACTTTTTTTGGTACGCGGGATCCAGGCCTATTACAAAAATAAAATAAATTGAATTTTCTATGAGGTACGACTGGGTAAATATGTTTTACTTGATTACCATTACTGCAAAATAGCAATAAAACGCTGGACGGAAGGGCCGCCCGAGAACTTTATCGTACCGATCATTATCGTTATCGTACAAGATACTGGCATTCTATAAAAAGAACAAAGTTACTCGTTATATCGATATTTTAGAAACACCTTGTATACTTGAAAATATTTTATGGTTCTACGAATCATTAATTCCTGCATTGGACAAAATGTTCGATGCCATATTTCGGGGACACACTATAGATATATAGATTATTGCATGAATCAATAGAATATTATAGTCTTACTTCCATTTCGAATAAGTTCATTTTTCTGAGAAATTAATAGTTTACAATATTTGCATTTCATTCTATTTCTGTTACGCCAGTCAATGTGCGAGATTAAGAACAAGATATTACCTCCTCATTCTGTGCAGTACTACTCATGCAGTAGGGCATGGATTTTAATGAAATTTTGGGAGTAGCCCAATCTCCTAATTCAAAGTCTATCCTATATACTATGGCGCTTTTATCATGGGGGCGGTTCCCACCACTTCTCGGTGGTGCGGTGGAACATTTTTATTTTCGAATTACATGGAGAAAAAGGAAGATTTTTAAGAAAATTTAAAAATGCATTCTATAATTTTATCACATTTTTTACAAAAACCATTTATTTTAAACCCGTTCAACTTTTTGAAAGTAGAAATAACACTATATTAAAAGGTATTGCAGAAGAAAAATAATGCATTTAAATTCTGGTTGATGAGGGGTTAAATGTATGTACTTCTCATTTTTCCTTAAAGCACATTAGTCATATATTTTTTGCACCATATCTCGCTTAGTTTGAATGTCACCGACATTTAACGATGCTCGCTTTAAAGGCCTTTTCAAACACTACAAAAGGCGTTGGTAGCATTATACAGCTAAAACCTACGTTCCCCTGTTATTTCAAGTTTAATACACCAATTTGAGCATGCACCAAAAAACAAATTTTTTTCACCTACCATATCTCTTTTTGTATTATAAACAGAACATTTACGAAGGAACGAATCTCTTTGTTATTTATAATCTAAAAAATGTTTTATATAGTGTTTTTAGTTCTAGGCATAGTTTTTAAGGTATTCACAAAAAACCATCCGAAGAGTGTCATTTTTCAATGAAAATGGCCAATTTTCAACTACGCATAACTCAAAAAGTATTGAGTATTCAAAAAAAGGTATAGACCACTTTTTGCTTAGAAATGGGTTTTCTAGCCACTTCCGTGCTTATTTTGACTTGACCAACAAATTTTCCACCACCTTGAAGGGGTGGGAATCGCCCCAAGATAAAAGCGCCATAGTATATAGATTAGATTTTGTTTCTTGAGCTATTCCCTACTTGCTGTGAAAATATCAAGTACATTGATGTAGTAGTATGGAATTCGGAGCCAAATACCCTCATTGACTGCCCTCTATAATAATGCTCTTCTATGATCGCGTGAGAGAGCACACACACGATTATAGCAAAATTTCTATTTACTGTGTAAACTTTTCGTGTTTTTGAGCTATAGCAACGAGTTTTATGTCATTGGAAAGGTAATTTTGCATTATTTCAAAACGTGTAAAAATATATAGGGTGTATCTAAAAAAATTAAGATTTTTTTTCATTTTCGGTTCAACCGGAAGACATATTTTGGGTAAAATTTATTGAGATAATAGATAATAAAGTACCATATATGTCTGCAAAATTTAAAATTTTAATTTCTATTACAAAGAAAGTTACGGGCACTCGAATATTTTTTTATAAAAAATTCATAACTCCCCTCTTATGGCGAGTTAAGAAATTTGACTAATGTCATTCAATTTACCGATAGGACATCAAAAATACATAAAAAAATTAACAAATTCCTTGAAGCCATTTTTGAGAAAATCTAGTTCAAAGTTATATCAAATTTTGATCCCTCAAATATAGGCAACACAAAAGTTTCTCTGAAAAACGATAATATTCTTCTTATAGCCCCATCTTTAGGCTATCTAACGACTTTTTCAAATTAAACTTATCTTAAACAAGTTTTAGATAGGAAGGGAAATGTGTCGGGTGGGTGGTCGGCCATTTTGGCCGCCATTTTGAATTTGGAAATGTCAAATTCCGTATTTAGATTTACCTATCGATGAGCTAACTTTGAGTTAAATTTTATTCGTTTCGGTCAAAATTTGCGAAAAATTTGCCCTAAATAACCCCCCTATTTCGGCCCCCCTTTGAGGGGTTTTATTTAAAAGCTTAGTTTCTCAGCAAAATTCTCTTAAACTTACTCATACCGAATTTCATCGAAATCGGTCCAGTAGTTTTTGCTGGGCGGTGGCGACATACGTACGTACGTACATACTTCCAACATGTTTTTTTATTTGCTTTTTAGACTCAGGGGGACTCAAAACGTCGAAACAAAGTGAAATCTGAAAATTTTTTTTGCACGATCCTATTATACTATACTACGTAGTCGGTATACTGCGAAAACGAGATAAATGACAAATTTTAAAATATTGAGTTAACTATACCAAAATTCTCAGCTTTTTACGTTCTACATACAGGTAAAACCCAATAAATGATACGACTTACCATTCAGCAGATAATTTGTGTAATAAATAAATAAGTTACACCTAACCAACTTTTCATTTTTAAATAAAACAGTATATCGCTACTTACTTCCATAAAATCAAAGTTTTGTTGCATGTAAAACCAACTAAGCGCACATATATATTTGCCGGACAACAATATATTTCTACTGCTGTATATCTACCATATTCAGTAAAAAGGTGATAAGTGTCCTTAATACAGTGTGATTTATTTTAATTTACAGGTAAAACCAGTTAAGTGATCGCACCTCGATCTTAAATGGGTACCCCCCGTTAAGATAGGCAAAATGCCCTCACTCCCAGAATTCAATTTTATTAATTTTTTTACGTTCTATGCAACTAAAAAATAAGATAACAATTGATTTAAAAATTTTAAAAAATTCATAAGTGTAGCTGAGGCAACTTTTTAAAACCTATAACTTTTTTTTGGAGGGGGCTGCAGGTCCAATTTTTTTTGCATTTTGTGTATTTTATGAATAGCTATCTCTCTGATTTTTTTCAGATTTTTCCGTCAGGTGCGCCATTTTGAAAAATTAAGAAAACTGTTTTTTTAGGGGGTTTTTGAAGATTTTCTCCATTTAATAGACTGCAACATAGATCAACTCAAGGTTTTGTTAATAGATTATGTATAATTTAAATAACTGAGTATATTAGGATATTCAAAAATTGGGCGAAACACTTTTAAACCCCCCAAAAGCCATTTTTTTTAAGTTTTGAAAGAATTTTTGCGGATCTAATTATATTTTTTGTGGTCGATACAGCCTGAATATTTTTTTATTTTTTTACGTTCTATATGATTTAAAAAAATTAGGACTTACCGCAATTTTAGCCCACTTCCCCTATTCCCCCTCCCCCACAGGCAAAAATATCAATTTTTCGATTTTTTTTAAGTTGGTTTGCAATTAAATTATGAATGTTATTCTGAAGCTATTTCTTTGGGGCATTTTTGTAATTAACTATTCTAAATGTTAATTTTCTAGTTAAATTGTGGCTTATTTCCCACTTAGAATACATAGTTAATAATTATTAAATTATAAATTACAAAAAATTCACACGCACAGCTGAGGCTTTTACAGAACATCTATTTTTATGGACCCGAAGGTTGAGTGTAAGTACATATTATAACCTCTTTTTTTTTTGTTTTTTAATACGTATATTTTTTTGGTGATGGATTTATGTCTATTTTTTTTGTGTTTTGTGTATTTTATCAAAAACTATATTTCTGACTTTTTTCAGATTTTTCCGTAAGGTGCGCCATCTTCAAAAATCCGCAAAACTGGTTTGTTCGGTGGTTTTTAGGGATTTTCTCCATGTTATAGACTTCAAAATAGATTAATTCAAGGTTTTTTTATAGGTAATGTAGGTATAATTTGAAATAACTGAGTTTTTAGGGATATTTTATATAATTTGCTATTGAATAAACTTAAAAACAACCTGCTAGTTTTCACAATCATAAACTTGTCAGGATGGCACGTTTCACAATTAAAATTAAGTTTCACAATTAAAACATCCCCTGTTTCCATACCTACATCAAAGTTTGTCCGTCTAGACACCGTTAAACTATTCAGATATTTTCAGCTTGCTATTAATCAAAAATAATTTCAAATTTTTGCAATATTTTTATATAAAATAAAGATGTAATTGTGATATCTTTTGGGTAGGATACAAAAAACAAAAATAAAACAGAATAATCAATTTAAGAAAAATACATTATTTTAATATATCCTACTTCTTGTCGTTTTGTGAATCAAAACATTTTGTTCTTTGTTAGTGTGTATTTAGTAGGTACCCTAATATTACCTTCCATTATACATATTCTAATTATTCAAACATGTGCTTGTACCATCTACATAACCTATATCTCTGCTCTGCCTATTATAATGTCATTTTGATTCACGTTTACGTACTGCTACGTAAAACACCATAAAAAGAATAAGGAAAGTATTACCAATATATAGCTCTGTATATACTCGTAGAGTATTCGGAGAGTATATTCGTTGGTATAACCCTTCAGTTCTAAAGTCTTCATCGCTGTCTTCGTCTATTACAGGTATAACATCTGTATTGTCAAAGAGTTTTTTAAGATATTCTGCTGGCTTGATGATTTTTGTAAAATATCTTCCATGCGATAAATATTATATTATGGCAGCTAATTACATGCGAACAACAGCCTATAGTCATGTTGCCGTTTGCGCAACTCGCATCTACAACAGTATCTATCGTTTAATGTTTTCCGAACCATCTTAGTTTGGCTCATAATGCAAATATTCCATGCTGCATGCTTGTCCCCATTAGGTAAATTATTTCGATTTATTTTTACAAACTTATTCAAAAACAGGTCCTTATAACAAATCCACATGGTGCCAAGCAGTACCGCGGTCGGAAAATTGTTAAACAATTTTTTAAACGAATTCAAAAAATCAATTTTTTTCACTTAGAACAAATTTGTTTTAGATTCTCTGGATCTACCTGAGCAAAAAAGGTCTCTTGTGATTTTTCTATAAAATTGACTGTTGTCGAGTTACATGCAATTTAAAATTTGAAAAACGCGAAAATGGCCATTTTCAAGGCTTAATAACTCGATTAAAAATTATTATTATGAAAGTCATAAAGTGACCAACTCAAAGTTTAAAGGCCCCCCCTGCAGCAGCCTAAAGAAATTTTTGTCATTATTTTATTACTATTATTTTTAATAATTAAAAATGAGCGCTAACCACGTATTGAACCGGCCGTCCGCGAGAGAGATGTAAATTCATTGGACGTTTTAAAAAATATCCATTGGAAGTCAAAAATGCGTTTTAAAAAAATAAAAAAGGAATTTTGAGGTTATATGCATTGTACACTCGACCTACGTGTCTATAAAAAATAGATATGTTTTGTAGAATTACGGTATAAAAAATAGAAAAATTGACTTTTTTGTGGGGTCACGGGGAGGTGGGCTAAAAATGCGATTAGTCTTATTTTTAATCACATATAACGTAAAAAAATAAAAAAAATAGTCAGGCTCTATCGATCTCAAAATATATAATTAGACCCGCAAAATCTTTACAAAACTTAAAAAAAAACATGGTTTTTGGGGGGTTTAAAAGTGTTTCGCCCAATTTTTGAATATCCTAATATACTCAGTTATTTTAAATTATACATAATCTATTAATAAAACCTTGAGTTGATCTATGTTGCAGTCTATAAAATGGAGAAAATCCCCAAAAACCCCCTAAAAAAACAGTTTTCTTGATTTTTCAAGATGGCGCACCTGACAAAAAAATCTGAAAAAAATCAGGAAGATAGCTTTTAACAAAATACACAAAATGCAAAAAAAATTGGACCTGCAGTCCCCTCCAAAAAAAAGTTATATGTTTTTAGAAAGTTAAAAAAAATTTTGAGGTTATGTACACTCGACCTATGGATCCATAAAAAATGGACATGTTTTGTGAAAGCCTCAGCTACACTCGTGAATTTTTTGAAATTTTTAAATCAATTAGAACCCAACTAAAAAAAATTAAATCTAAAAATCTACGTTTTTGGCTGTGGGGGGACGGGCAAGGGGGGTGGCGAGCTAAAAATCCGCGTAATCTGATTTTTTAGTTGCATAGAACGTAAAAAAATTAATAACATCGAATTCTGGGGGTGAGGGCATTTTGCCTATCTTAACGGGGGGTACCCTTTAGGTTTAATCAGCTAGGTCTCAACTATTTCAAACTAATGATAGTTTGATACAAAATTACCGGATTACAAAATTTATTTTGCAAAATCTATTGAACTGATCTTAATGAAATTTACAGTATTGTTTTACTGTATCATAAAGTTTTTCAGGATGAAATATGAAGGTCCTAAGTGTAGCACAAATGGTTGAAAAACGTAAAATACGAATACTTGTTTTTGTATGTTTTTTTCACAATTATTGTTATTTTGCAACAAGGGTGACTATTTTTTAAATTTTTAACCAATTCTATATTCTAGGAAATTTAATTACGCAACTTTTATGTTAGTACAACTTTTGATGGAAATAAATACTTTTAAAGTTATAATCAAAAGACCAAGAAAAAAATCGAATTTTTCCTTAATTTGTTGACATTTTGATTATTTAAACAATGTTCCGGACCTTTTTGAGAGGGAGGATAACTCAAATATTATTATTTGATTTATTTTCAAGCAATTTCTGCAAAAAAAATTGAGTCACCTCTCAACGTCCAAATGTGCTAATATTTTTACAGATGGGCCCTGGTCTAATATGCATGTTTCACTAGCATACCGAATATCAAACACAACTGGTACGCTTAATTCCAAATAAAGCAATAAACTTTAATAAAAGTATACGGACGGTATGTAGTACGATAAACTAAAAAAGGGTCGAAACAAGCCTATTCTTCTTCAATGTTTTTCAACTATTTAGATTGCACATAGGTCCTTCATAATTATTCTATAAAACATGACAATAAAAATTTTAACACAAAAAAATATTATTTTAAATTTCATTAAAATCGATTAAATAATTTTCGCATAATAATTTTGCAATCTAAATTTTTCTAAAATCTAAAAAAAATTTAAGTCTTTTCAGCAAAGTCCATCTCCATAAATAAATACACGTTCGACATATTATGGGACCAGACACACAAAACATGGAAAGACTTATTATCCAAGGAACGGTAGAAGATCGAAGATCACGAGGAAGACCAACAATACGGATACGGATACGGATACGGACTTGGATACGAACATTATACATCACGATGATCACTACACACCATCCGGAGTGTCATGAGTGAAGAAAGAGAGAATCGAAAGGCTTTTTGAGTAAAGTTACAGTTGAGTCCGCGAATCTTTACCCGTGCGTCATCATTTAAAGCATACGAAATAAGTCGATGATAAGTCGGAAATTGAAATTTACTAAACGCAACAGCAAGTCACTTACTGTCACTTGCTGTTGCGTTTAGTAAATTTCAATTTCCGACTTATCATCGACTTATTTCGTATGCTTTAAATGATGAAGCACGGGTAAAGATTCGCGGATTTAACACTAGACAGTAGAACTTTCACTGGTTATTATATTAAGACAAGTTTTATTATAGTTTTTTTTCTTATTTAAAACAAAGCCGCATCCTCCCGAAGGATATTAGCGACATAACGGTTACAATTTACAATAGATACAAATATCAGTAATATCTAGTACTTCATGATTAAATTTTGTACAACATCTTGATACAAGATAAATACCCTATTAGTTTTCTGTAATCAAAGTTCTTTCCCAGTAACGTTTATAAGCTGTTCGGAATGCCATATAGACGTCTTTCAATAGTATATTTAGGACAATCAATTAGGAAATGATCTATACTGTCTACTACGTTACAAACGGAACACTTTGGAGCTTCGCTGTTTGTGAATAGGTGTGCGTGTACGTGTGTATACCTACTATGGTCCAGTCTCAGACGTGTTAAGATTATTTGGGATTTTCTGCTTGTTCCTGTCGGTTGACACGGAGAAATGTCACTTTTAATCAGTTTTAGTTTCGAAACAGAATTTTGCCACTCCCGGTTCCACGCACTTAACACCATATTTTTGAAAAATACTTTTAAATCACTTGCCGCACTCCGATATTCGACATCCGATTCGTCACTACCGATAGCATCGCGAGCACTTACATCTGCCAATTCATTACCTTCGATACCAATGTGCGAAGGTATCCACACGAAGTTTATTGTTCTGAGATTTTCTTGAGCTTTCTGAAGATCCAATTTTATCATCTTCTCTATGGGATGTTTCGGGTAGAGATTTTGCATAGCTTTAATGGCGGAGAGGCAATCGGAAAAAATGACACCGTAGGAGATGTTTTTGCTGTTAATATGTTGTAGTGCTTTGAATGAGGCAAAAAGTTCTGATGAGTATATAATAATATGGTGGAATAAGTGGGAAGGTCAAATTTTAAGGGACCGTCTGATGTGATAATAGCTGCATCAACTCCCTGTTCGGTTTTAGATGCGTCGGTAAATATTTTATACCAGTCTTTATACTGCTGGTTCAAGATAAAGTTAAGCTTTGCTTTAACGGTTGATGGATCTGTTTGGTCTTTAATATTTAAGCTTAATGATATATTAATTTTCGGTTCTGCAATGATCCACGGGGGCCAGTTGTCAGACTTCATTGGAAAAACTTTTGGGAATTGTATATTTAGTTTAGAACAGTACATTCGGATTCTTTCATAGTAAGGTTGAGGTGTCCGAGGCCTATTATCAAAGTAGTTCATGTATTTATCGTTGAAAGTATTATCGTACAGAGGTTTACTTGGATCTGAGGCGATAGAAGTTGAATGAAATAGTGTTAAATACCTTCGTCGGTATTGTAAAGGCGGCTCACCGGCTTCACTCATTAAACTTTCGATGGGAGTTGTCCGGAATGCTCCAAGAGCAATTCTAATGCCAAGATTATGCACATTGTCGAGCTTTTTAAGTGTTGTTAGTAAGGCTGAAGCGTATGCGGTTGATCCGTAGTCTATTTTAGATCTTATTAATGTTCGATATACTCTCAATAAAGTTATTTGATCTGATCCCCAATTTCTATTAGCCAGTGTTTTCAATAGGTTTAGTCTTTTATGACATTAAGATACCGTCTGTTTTATATGCTCTTGGCACGATAGTTTTTGATCAAACCAGAAGTTTTGCCTAGAAATTTTGCCGATGGTTTAAATGCTAATCTGGAGTTATACATCTTTAATATTGGGTACACTTAAGGAGGTTTTTTGGTGAAGAATACTGCCGAAGTTTTTGGTACTAAAAATTCGAAACCTGTACTGGCTGACCATTCTTCTAACTGGTTTAGCATTGATTGCAATGCGTCTGTTATTAACTTAATGTTTTTACCTTTGATGTATACAACAAGATCATCTGCGAATAATCGAGCTTTTAGAGGTTTAGGTAGATTATGAATGATACTATTTATTGCTACTAGAAACAAAATAGGACTAAGTACTGAACCTTGCGGAGCTCCATTTTCTTCAGCGTATTCCTCAGAGTACGAATTATGTATCCAAACTCGGAATGACCTATTATACAAAAAATGTTTGATAAAATTAAGAAAGTTTCCACCTATATTCCAGGACTGTAATTTTCTGATGATATCAAATTTCCAACAAGTGTTAAAAGCTCGTTTCAAATGAAAAAATATTGCAACACAGGATTGTTTTGTGGCTAGCGCTTCGTGAATGTCACTTTCCAAGTCCAAGATATTATCAATTCCAGAGCGATTAGGTCGAAATCCATTTTGTTCCGATATTAAGTGATTAGATGTGTCTATTATCCACATCAGTCTATGGTTAAACATTTTCTCCATTAACTTGCTCGTTGAACATGTTAGGCTGATGGGTCTATAAGAGTCAGATTCTAGACTTGGTTTTTGCGATTTTAAAAAGGGGAAGATGATGGCTTTTGACCAAGCTTTCGGAAATTTGTTGTTTTGCCATATTAGACTGAGGACATTGAGTAGGTATAGTTTAGCGGAAAGAGGAAGATGTTTTAAAAATATTACTGGTATGTCGTCGGGTCCTGGACTAGTATTTTTTAATTCCATCAGGGCATTATTCAGTTCTCCAATAGTAAAAGGCAGGTTAAGTGAATTGTTTTCTTCCTGTTTTATTATAGTGTATTATGTTAATCTTATTCTTAGTGTTTTCTCAGAATAACAATTTTGCGGTTCTGTACTTTTATAAAATGTCAATAATAACATACTTTTTTTATTTTAGAACTAGAACTAACAATGGGATAAAGAAAGATGAAACTAATTCAAAGCAGGCTAATGAAATTACCGATATGAAGGACATGAGAAGAATATCTGGTACTGCAATAGCATCTAAGACTGGTGGAGGTTTGGGGAAATAACTTACTTAACTTACTTAATAATTTACTACTGACAATTTAACTTAATATAAGTCTTATTATAATGTCAGCATAAATATATGGATGTCTCAAAATAAACAATATGTTTAATTTATATTTTATTTTTAAAGATATTTATCTACTCTACGTCATATTATGTATAAGTTTTTAGTTTGTGAAAACTGTCATTATAGATAGCAGCGCGTGAAAGATTTAAAGTTTGCGTGAAATAACAATGTATTTTAAATGGGATTTACTTTTTCGCATTGTTTTTGACACACTTTCATATAATCAAATATCCTTAATTTTCGCGTTGTCATGGTGATGATATAATGAGCAATAAATTACAACAAAAATTTTGACAGTTTTGTGGTTTGAAAATAATTAGAATTTTTAAATGTCAAAGTTCTAAAAATTGTAGAATAGAAATGAATTCCAGTGACGTAGAGTTACAGTTTTTTTATTTGTTTATCGTAGATAAAATATTGTATGAAACTGTGCGTAAATACTTTTTGCGAACTTACGCGATGTATAGCACTCGCTCCGTTGTCGTTCGTGCTGTAAACATCAAGTGCGTTCGCAAAAAGCATACTTCACGAACTGTTTCATAAATAACTATTTTAAACGGTTTTCTTTAGTCCAATCGTTTTAGTCAAATCTTTAGACGTTAATTTGACTGCCTTTTCTTCAATGTGGATGAATGAACATTTGCAGGCATAGGCATTTGCGGGAACAATACACGAATAGTCAATAAAAAAGATTGAAACATACTGTATAACTTGTACACACTTCTAAATAGGTCAAACCGGCAAACAGGTGTATGTTCTCAAAGAAATTTAAAGTGTGTAAAAAATTTTAATAATCAGCTAAGTACTTTCAACACATAACGTGCCATCATCAGAGCTTCCTAAAAGGACACTTAAGTTAAGAGATCTTTTATAAACAAAAGATTGAAAAAATAGGACGTAAGTTTTTTCAATCTTTTGTTTATAAAAAATCTCTTAACTTAAATGTCCTTTTAGGAAGTTCTGATGATGGCACGTTACGTGTTGAAAGTACTTAGCTGATTATTAAAATTTTTTTACATACTTTCAATTTCTTTGAGAACATACACCTGTTTGCCGGTTTGACCAATAAAAAAATGTATGTTTATTATCCCGACCGTCTGAGCTTCGCCAAAATAAATTCGGTACGTATATACAGGGTGTCCCGAAATGATTGGTCATAAATTATACCACACATTCTGGGGTCAAAAATAGTTCGATTGAACCTAACTTACCTTAGTACAAATGTGCTCATAAAAAAAGTTACAGCCCTTTGAAGTAACAAAATGAAAATCGATTTTTTTCAATATATCGAAAACTATTAGAGATATTGTATTGAAAATGGACATGTACCCTTTTTATGGCAGGAATATCTTAAAACCAAATTATAGTGAAATTTGTCCACCCCATAAAAATTTTATGGGGGTTTTGTTCCCTTAAACCCCCCCAAACTTTTGTGTACGTTCCAATTAATTCATTTTTGTGGTACCATTAGTTAAACACAACATTTCTAAAACTTGTTTGCCTCTTAGTATTTTTTCGATAAGCCAGTTTTTATCGAGATGCGCCTTCTTTTTTAATATGTTTACATAAAAATTTTATGGGGGTTTTGCTCCTTTAAACCCCTCAAATGTTTGTGTTCGTTCCAATTAAACTATTACTGCGGTACCATTTGTTAAACACAGTGTTTTTAAAACTTTTTTGTCTCTTAGTCTCTAATATAAATTATAAATAAATTTTCAGATTAGTAACAGGTTTCTATAATCGTACTTAACCATATACAAATATGTGGTGGATTCTACAAATATTCAAAATATCTCGATAAACACTGGCTTACCGAAAAAGCACTAAGAGGTAAAAAAGTTTTAAAAATAGTGTGTTTAACTATCGGTGCCACAATAATAATTTAATTAGAACGTACACAAAAGTTTGGGGGAGTTTAAGTGAACAAAACCCCCATAAAATTTTTATGGGGTGTACAAATTTCACTTTAATTTTTTTTTAAGATGTTGCTGCCGTAAGAATACCACATGTCCATTTTCAATAATATATCTCTAAGAGTTTTCGATATATGAAAATAAAACGATTTTCATTTTGTAACTTCAAAGGGCTATAACTTTTTTTATGTGCACATTTGTACTAAGGTAAGTTAGGTTTAATCAACCTATTTTTGACCCCAGAATCTGTGGTATAATTTATGACCAATCTTTTCGGGACACCCTGTATAATATGTGTATGTACAATATAAATAGTATAGGACCCACGCAACGCGAATATAATATAGGTATAAATAATATAGGTGTGTACCCGAAGGAGCTTGCGAAGAAAGCGCATGAAGGGCCGTTCTATTCCTACTTCAATAATTATAACTGATTGGTGTTTAAACTATTTTTGAAGTGAAAACTTTTTTAACGACGTTGTGCACTTTTTGGATAGGGAAAAAGCATTGAATTCACGACCATCATTGCTACGGCCAGTTATTAGAAATTTATATACTATAGGTTGAATTGCGTATAAGTTCGAATAAAGTTATAATGGTTGGAGGAGGTGTAATATAAGTAGGACAATCTGTATAGACTAATATGTTTTAGTTAATTTTAAATAACTTTATAAGATGTGTACTAGTGGAGTGACATTGACCGCAGGTGAACCCATAGACGTGTTGTTTTGAGTTAAGAATAAAATATAAAATAGACAACAAAACACGGGAGGTATCAATTTTATTATTCTACGTAGAATTGCGACATGCCTCGGCTGATTTAATATTATTGTTTATAATAAACTTCGAAGACATAAATAAAGTATGTAGTTAGCAGATGAAGTAGTAATTATTTAAATAAGGACTATAAGGGTTAATTGTATACCAACCCTTCAACATTTCCTTACAGAGGGATAGAGTGTGTACCCGAAGAACTGTCCCTACTCCAATCAATATAAGTGATTAGTGTTTAAAGTATGTTTGAAGTGAAAAGTTTTTCTTTAGCGATGTTGTGCACTTTTTGGATATTGAAAAAGCATTGAATTCGTGACTGTCATCACTTCGCCGAAATACATTCTGTACGTTTATGTATTATGAGAATTTATATATAAATAGAAAAAGCATTGATCTCTCGATCGTCACCGACAAGACGAGTCTTTTTATTTTTTTATTGATCATAAAATCTCTACATACGCAGAATCTCGGCAAGAGCATCGTAACATGGAGTTGTGCAAGATTTTGATCAGCCAGAAAACAAAGAGGATTACCTACAAGCATAAACCAGCAATCGATACTAATGTACCGGGTGTCCCAATAAGAATGGCTCTCGGCCATATCTCAGGAACGGTTTATAGTAGAGCTTTGAAATAAAAAATTTTATAACAAAAGTTGCCTCAGGAAATTATTTTCATAATTGTGGGTCCACCGCTAGAGGGCGTAATTGAATATCAAAAATAAAAAAATCTAAATTTTACAAAATTTTCCTAATGAAGGCGCACTGGAAATCCGATTATTGTATTCTTCATCAAATTCTGCGCATATTTGATTTAACAAGTTTAACTCTACCTTTGGAAATACGAGGTGGGGGTGAGTGGGAACCTTGTTATGAAAAAATGGCTGTAAGTCCGGTTCTGCTAAATCAAATTTTGAAAACTGGGTCTTGTTGAAGACAGATCTTTTTCTTCAATGTAAGCGTGATAATTTTGAACCATACTAATAAGTACTAAGCCAGCTGGAAGGCGTTATTTAATTTTTTTCAGAAATCTAGTTTTCTTTGGAAAATATTAAATACAAGTATGCATTTTTAATCATACTTTATAAAATTAGATTAAATTAGCAATAGAATAGCGAAAACAGCATGTCGATACCTTTTGTCTATCTCAAGATATCTCGAGAAACGTGTAAATTTTATACATAACTGTTACTATCACCGGTAAACTAAGTTAATGAAAAGTAGTGTGCTGTGGAAAAAAACAAAATAACATTTTCCAGATGTCAATGTATAAAAATATAATTAATTAAAACAACAATATAAAGAGAAACAATACTATTAAAATTAAATATAACACAGAACAAAAAGAACTACTTAGTGACGACCTAAATATTCAAATTGTTGCCCATCATACACTACTCTAGAATACATTATCCAGAGAATACTAAACGCCATTCAAAGCATATCGAGAGCAGAAATTGAGACTGCTGTTCAATCTACTCTTGACAGAGTAAGGGCCGGTTGTTCGAACGCTAATCAACAATGATCATTATCAAATATTTAATTACTGTCACCAACTGTCAATGTCTACTTTGTTTGGGTTGCTGAAAACATAATTGATTACAATTATGAAATTACTTAATCAATTATGTTAATAATTGTTATGCTAATTGATTAACTAATCTCATAATTATAATCAGTTATGTTTTCAGCAACCCAATAAAAGTTGACATTGACCGTTTTGATGACAGTAATTAAATATTTGATAGTGATCATTGTTGATTAGCGTTCGAACAACCGGCCCTAAATGTTTGCAACGAAAATGATGGGCAAAAATTTGAACGTTTATGTCATCACTAAATAGTTGTTTTTATTTCTTTGTAATAGGGCTTTTCAACGCTTCTCATTTGTTTCGAGCCTCTGTCATATGCCGTATAATCCGTGTATAATATTAATATACGAGATATGAACGAGGCTCGAAACAAATGAGAAGCGTTGAAAAGACCTAATATACGTTGACAGCTGGAAAATGTTTCTTTGTTGTTTCCATAGCACACTACTTTTAATGAATTATTTCGTTTACCGGTGACAGTAACAGTTATGTTTTTAAATTTACACGTTTTGTAAGATATCTCGAGATAGAAAAAAGGTATTAACATGCGGTTTTCGCTATTCTGTTGCTAATTTTGTATAATTTTTTAATATGGTATTAAAGATGCATGTTTGTGTTTAATATTTTCCAAGGAACACTAGATTTCTGAAAAAAATTAAATAACGCCTTCTAGTTGGCATATTACTCAGTAAGTTGGTTCGAAATCATAACTTTTACATTGACGAAAAAGATCTGTCTTCAACAAGACCAAGTTTGCAAAATTTGATTAAGCAGAACCGGACTCACAGCCAGTTTTTCATAACAAGGTTCCCACTCACCGCCACCTCTTATTTCCAAAGGTAGACCTAAACTTGTCAAATTAAATATGCGTAGAATTTTATGAAGAATACGACGATCGGATTTCCAGTGCCCCTTCATTAGGAAAATTTTGAAAAAATTTAAATTTTTTAATTTTTGATATTCAATTACGCCCTCTAGCGGTGGACCCATAATTATGAAAATAATTTCCAGGCTTTTCCTGAGGCAACTTTTGTTATCAAATTTTTTATTTCAAAGCTGTACTATAAACGGTTCCTGAGATATGGCCGAGAGCCATTCTTATTGGGACACCCGGTACATAGTGATGTTTTCATGTACTTGAGCCAGTTAGCGAGAACTATGTATTAAAGAGATGCCTCAACACACAAAATTGTGATGAAAGTTACAACAATTTAATTTGGCAAATTGCACCAAAAAATAAAAAAATATTTGACAAAGATGTGTACATTTATTAGCCTCCTGGATAGGAGCGGATGCTTTAACTGAAGGAGATAAAATCAGTCTCACATTAAATGGGAATAAAACTTAGAGAAATAGCAAAAAGTTGGTCTCAAGATGCCGACGAAACTCGTATTGCTAAATGCAATAAAAGAACAGCGAGACATAAAAAGACGATAGAATTAAGAAAAAAGCTTTGACTGCCAATTTAGAGTTTTTACTAGACAATGAGAATACCCAGTATCCACCAGGAATGGCTCATTAGTGGTAAAAAAATAAATATGGCCATTTTATTCAATAAAATTGCAGTAAAAATATTTCAAATGCGTTTATCTCGAAATCTTGTTTTTTTTTAATTAAGAGACTCTCAAACTATACTAAACCAATCTTAGTAAACCAGTTTTTTGATACAGTGGAACCTCGATAACTAGGATTAATCGGGACCGCGGCCGATCCGGGTTAGCCGGATAATATGGTAAAAATTAATAAAATACGGTATACTTACAGATAAACTCCGTTATAATTGAAATAGCATGAAATATATTATATAATATGCACAGTACATCTAAATTACTAAAAACACGCAAACACAAACCTAATCAAACGGAAGCGAACAATACAAGACACAATACACACAGTCACAATCGGAACGATGTTATGTTATTTAAGAACAGTGAAACATAAGGCCATTGTTTAAAAAATAATTTTTTAAACAGTCTTTTAGTCTTTTTTAAACAGTGCTAAGACAGTTTGAAATAAATAAAGGAATAACAGGTGCTTGTTGTTTCCGATAATAACGTCGCTCTGCTGCCGGCGCCGTGTACCATGAGTCATTTTTACTATCGTATAGTTCAAATTACACAAACACACATTATCTCTCAAATATTATAGTACATACATTTTTATTGTTGAAGTGTTTGTCTGACGAAAATCGGTTCGGGTTAGCCGGACTTCGGGGTTATCGGGGCCGACTTATCGGTGTTCCACTATACTTTATATATACGATCATAGGCGAGCAGCACGCACCACAAAACTAAGCAGATCCTGACTACGGTGTGGTGAATGGCTAATTTTGGTCATACTTTATGTTTTTGTTGGCGCTGAAAACGAAAATGAGGTTCATTTTGAATTCTACTTGGGGAAACATCGCAATTTTATCCTAAAAATAAAAAAAAATTTAATCACGTTTTTTGCGTTTAACTTGATACAACTCTGTTACATGTTAATATTTTTTTCTGAAATTTATACAGTATCTATTTCTCCGGTGTTGAAAAGTTGGCCGAGAACACTTCGTCGACGGAAAATTAGTCGACAACATTTGGTCGACAAACAGTTGGTCGAATGCACAATTCATCGAATGTACAATTCGTCGACGAACATTTGATCGAATGGATTTTTCATCGACAAAGATCCAAAGGGAATGCCTCGATTCCCTAAAAATTTATTTATCTGAGCATCTCGCATATTGCGTCTTGTCCGCAAAAGGCCCCAAATTTGACTTGTCCGAAAATGCTCTGTTCGCAAGGGCGCCGACACCAAAAAGAAGAACGGTACATGACTAATTAAAATATCGGTTTATATTTGCTGTCTACTCTCCCACCGCAGCCAATTTTTTCATTAAATTTAAAAATAATTAAGATTTAGAAAAAAATTAACAAAATCCCAAAAAAATATAAATTCAGATATGTATAATACAATATTCCAGTTAACAAAATAAAAACCAATAATCCGTCATTTGTCACCATTAACAACTTTATCCTAAAGATAAATAAAAGTTTGTCGACGAAAAATCCATTCGATAAAATGTTCGTCAACGAATTGTACATTCGATGAATTGTGCATTCGACTAACTGTTTGTCGACCAAATGTTGTCAACGAAGCGTTCTCGACCAACTTTCCTAGACCCCTATTTCTCACCTTTTTAAAGAAAATGGGCCCTGTTTTAAGCTTTCAGTCTTATTCTGATAAAAGTTAATAATTTTTTAAAGTAAAAGATTCCTGAATTGCAAAGCCATTCGAATTACAACTTAAACACTTATAGTCTGGGCTGATTCGGAGAATAGGCCATTTTTGGGAAAAGTTATTTACCAGCAATTTTATTGCAGGAATCGAATTATAAGATACTATATATTAATAATATAGGTATGCAAAGTCCTCAGATAGTGTGCTACTTTTTTTAAAAACAAAATGGCGCCCGAAAATCGTGTTTTTTTCATTTATTGCTCTATAACTCCAAAGATTTTAACTTTACAACAAAAATACCCAAATAAAAATTCACCGTGAATAAATTCTGCATAGAGACGTGTTTTTCCCGATCTGCTCCGACGAAAATTTTCCTCGGAAAATGCGGGTTTTCCCAACAAAATCTTTAATTTTCAAATAAAGTTTTAGATAAGTAATTATCTACCAATAATTAAATAATTTGGTAACTTAAAACCCTTCTTGGTTTAGATTATAGTTCCAGAAGCTGGTGAAAATTAAAGGAATATTTTAGCAACAATTCAATTGTTAATTAATAATTTACGGTCGCAATAATAACCAAAATAATTATGATACATTGATCAAACTTTGAAATCTTTTAAAGATGAGATGCCTATTTAACATTTTGTCGACAAAATATAAATTTTTTATTTTTTTGCATAATCTTTAAATGTTAAAAAAAAAATAGTTATAAACAAATTAACGTTTCTCAGAAAGTTTTTATTATATTATAATTTTAAAAAATAGCTAAAATGTAAAAAATTTTAATAAAATATCTTGAAAATGAATGCTTTAAAACTTTCTTGCAACCATTTGCAAAAAAGTTATGAAACAGCAAAGTAAACATACGATTACTACGGTGTTTATAATTTTTTTAAATTCTTTCGAAGCGTAGAAGTAAGTTTAAAGTACAAGCTAATTATTTACAAAAAAATATCGATTATCAGTTTAATGGTTATATTTTAATTAAAGATTATAAATATTTTTTTTAATCTACACGCGCGAAAGTAGACTAATACAGTACTGTAGCTAAAATTTTCACTCGGAGCGACGATCGGCCGCGCGACGTACACTTTTAATAAATAATGTATGCTGCGTGTCAGTCGCTTCGAGTGAACATTTTAGCTCCGACTCTGTATCAGGCCTACTTTTGCCCTAAAAATTACAAAAAAAAGTATTTTTAATCTTTGATTAAAATATAACCATTGCACTAATTTTTGACATTCTTTGTGAGTAATTAGATTGTACCATAGACTCACTTTTAAGCTTTGAAACAATTAAAACAAATTATAAACAACGGAAAAATCGTATATTTACTTTACTGTTTCATAACTTTTTTGCAAATGGTTGGAAAAAAGCATTCATTTTCAAGACCTATGAAATACGCATTTTAAGTACTTTTTAAAATTGGAATATAATAAAAAATTTCTGAGAAATGTTAATTTGTTTATAACAACTTTTTTAAACATTTACAGATTATGCAAAAAATGAAAAAATTTATATTTTGTCGACAAAATATTAAATAGGCATCACACCTTTATAATCTTTCTAAGTTTGATCAATGTCTCATGATTATTTTGGTTGTTATTGCGAATGTAAATTGTTAATTAACAATTGAATTGTTGCTAAAATATTCGTTTTATTTTCACCGGCTTCTGAATTTATAATCTATACCAAGAAAGCTTTTATTTCACCAAGCTATATAATTATTGATAAATAATTACTGGCCCAAAAATTTTATTAGAAAATTCGAGATTTTGTTGGGAAAACCAAACATTTTCCGAGGAAAATTTTCGTCGGAGCAAATCGGGAAAACATGCCTTTATGTAGAAGTAAATTGGGGTGAATTTTTATTTGAGTGTTTTTGGTGTAAAGTTAAAATCTTCGGAGTTATAGAGCAATCATTGAAAAAAATACGATTTGACGGCGCCATTTTGTTTATAAAAAAAGTAGCACACTATCTGCGGACTTTGCATACCTATATTAATAATATATAGGATCTTATAATTCGATTCCAGCAATAAAATTGCTGGTAAATAACCTTTCTTTGTATTTTACTAATTAGACCAGCGTATTATAACTATTTTTTTTTTCAAAATTTAAAGATTATGCAAAAAAAGAAAAATTTATATTTTGTCGATAAAATATTAAATAAGCCTCTCATCTTTATAATCTTTATAAGTTTGATCAATGTATAATGATTATTTTGGTTATTATTGCGATCGTAAATTGTTAATTAACAATTGAATTGTTGCTAAAATATTCGTTAAATTTTCACCGGCTTCTGGAATTACAATCTATACCAAGAAAGCTTTGGTGTCACTAAGTTATTTAATTATTGTTTAATAATTACTTACCTAAAACTTTATTTGAAAATTAGAGTTTTTGTTAGGAAAACCCGCATTTTCCGAGGAAAATTTTCGTCGGAGCAAATTGTGAAAAACATATCTCTATGCAGAAGTTAATTGCGGTGAATTTTTATTTGAGTGTTTTTGTTGTAAAGTTAAAATCTTCGGAGTTATAGAGCAATAATTGAAAAAAATACGATTTGTCGGCGCCCTTTTGTTTATAAAAAAAGTAGCACACTATCTGCGGACTTTGCATACCTATATTATTAATATATAGGATCTTATAATTCGATTCCAGCAATAAAATTGCTGGTAAATAACTTTCCATGATTTTTGCTAATTAGCCCAGGGTATTACAGCATCTTTAGTGTAAACAAAAAATTATTATGTTCAAATTTAATTGTACAGAGCTTGAATCAAAAAATTTATTAAGACGATTAGACGTTTCTAGGCTTTTGTTTTATCTTTTTTTTTAGATATTCCTGACTACATTACATCGAAGGTATTGTATACGATTGATTTTTTACTGAAGTGGAGATTTCAATAAATAAAGAAAAATTGTAAATCTGGCAATATTACAAATAGGTCTGGATCCCGCGTATGAAAAAAAGTTGATTAATAGCAAGCTGAAAATTTGTTAATAGGTTAAGGGTGTCTAGTCGGATAAACTTTGATATATGGGAACACTGAAACAGGGGCAGTTTTAATTATGGAACAGGTTAAAAATTTGGAAAGGTCAGACCACGAAAACGGCACATTTATTTTGTCCGACAGAATAGACTTAAACTCTCCGAACAGAGATTAAACTCTATGCAAAAATCAGACTGCTATTTATCACCTGTCATAATTCCTGTCATTTGAAATATTCTACATGTTCCACTCATTAAAACGCCCACTTGGTGATAAATAGCAGTCTGATTTTTGCATGAGAGTTTAATCCCTGTTCGAAGAGTTTAAGTCTATTCTGTCGGACAAAACAAATGTGCCGTTTTCGTGGTCTGACCGTTCCAAATTTTTAACCTGTTCCACAATTAAAGCTGCCCCTGTTCCAGTGTTCCCATATATCAAAGTTTATCCGACTAGACACTCTTAAGCTATTAACAAATTTTCAGCTTGCTATTAATCAACTTTTTTTTCATACGCGGGATCCAGACCTAAAACATTAAATTGCAAATTTTCATATTGAAAATAGGTGTAATCCTCTTTATGTCTAATTCGGACTATCCATTCAAGATATAATTAGGAGTTTCCAAACCTCTGATTCATACTGTATATATATATATATATATATTGATCACTGAGTGTGTTTCAAGGATCTACATCTCATGTTTTTAAATATATATATATATATATATATATATATATATATATATATATATATATATATATATATATATATATATATATATATATATATATATATATTGTGAGATATTTTAAATCGTGCAAATTTGAGCATTTATCAAAATGTGTGTTTAGATGGATACTCAGATTTTGTAGAAGATATAAATAATTCGTACCCGTCTTTTCATGTATGTTTCAAACGAACCGCACTATATAAGTTTATATAGTACCTACCTACAGGAATCATATTTCAAACGTTCTGTAGATGCTCATAAATATAATCATAATCATTAAAATTCGTACATGCTTGCCTAGTTTCCCCTCCAGTGTTGTGAAATTTTGCTCCAAAGGCGACCTGGCAAATAATTAAGCTCACTGCCCATTTATTATGTATTGCCAACCTCACAGGCACACAAACGCTCGACTTATTATTCATACCAACATTATTACTGTCTTGAATAATTAAAAATGCTTGAAAATCTCCGGATTTTTCCTTAGGCGTCTCTAAGAGAAGGTCGAAAATAGCTTGAACTCGACAAACTGCTTTTTCATTGTGAGGAATTGTTTTGTTTTCACTCGTCCGAGTGCGGATTAAGTTTTTTTGTTCAACTATAATTTCAAGTTGGTTTTAGAAAATAAATACATTTATTTTAAATGAAATATTTAGAAAACAGTGATAGTATATTAGGAAATACTTTTTCCATTGAAAATAAATATCCATAATAAATTCTGATAATTATAGAGTGATATATGCTACAAAGAAATAAAGAAAATTACATCAGATACCAGGCCCTCGATTTTTGACCCTTCGCTTCGTTATCAAACGTATTCGCTTCGTATACTAAACATATACGAAACGAATACGTTTGATAACGGCGCAAAGGGTCAAAAATCGAGGACCAGACAAGCTACAGACTAAATTATGATGAATCAAAGATTAAGAAATTAGTCCTGGATCCCGCGTAAGAAAGAAAAGTTGATTAATAGCAAGCTGAAAATTTGTTAACAGCTTAACTGTTTCTAGTAGGACAAACTTTGATGCACGGGAACGCTGGAACAGGGGAAGATTTAATTGTGGATCATGATAAACGTGTCGTCCTGACAAGTTTATGATTGTGAACAATAGCAAGTTGTTTTTAAATTTATTCAATAGCCAACGTTATATAATATATGAAAGAATGTTTGTCCGACAAAATGTTGGGCATTTTAATGAGTCCGACACGTAGAACATGTCACACCACAGGAATTATATTGGTGAAAAATAGCAGTCTGTTTTTTGCATGAGAGTTTAATCAATTGGAAGCTCTGTCCGACAAAATTAATGGAAAGTTTTCGTAGTCCGACGTTCTAAAAATGTAAGATATAGACAAAAATGCTGGTGATAGTGCTTAGCAAACTAATTTTGATTTCTTTATTTACAAATTATATTTTGTAACGCAAAAAGTTATATGTCGGACCAAAAGTTTGGGCAAATCGAAGGAAATAAATAAAAAATTATTTTTTCAGAATGATTTAGTGCCATATTGATAAGGCTATTTTAGTTGTATATTATTATTTATATGTATTCACATACTTACATTTGTATATACTGTTATGATCTGCTTTCTATTACTTTTATTTTAATTGAGTATTTATTTAATTAATTATTGAATTGACGCAAGTCATACAAAAACAATTAATAAAAAATCTCAGGGTGCCTTTTTGTCATAAAAATTAACTAAAATTATCTTAGGTTATACTTATCTTTTCTCGTGGCTTCAGTATCTCTTAGTTGATCCTTATCGGGATAAAATAGGAAAAGGAAATAAATACAAAAATCATAAATAAGCACATACAAATACCTTTATTATTAAAAGCAATGCTCTGAAAATCTATCAATTAAATCCTGTGGGCATAATTGTCCAAATGAAACTTTTACCATACAATTAATCTAATTTAAACAAATATTTATCGCTTTGTTCCTGATACCATTTATGAAATAAGCTAAACAAACAAATTTAGGTATTTGTAAAACTACTTATACTTCCTATTAAATTATTGAAATATTGGAACCTTAATTCATATGCTTTTACGCAAATATTTTAACTTCTGATTATAAAGAACATCTATCACATAAGTTATTGACTGACTTTTTTGATTCACACACAATGATGCCTCCTCTCGACCCAAACAGCTCTTCCTTGTTGATTATGTTAGGCTACCAATCAAAGCCCTCTCCGTTCTCAGCATCAATCCAGCAGCATACCAGCAACTATTTCTCCAAAACACAAGCCAGGCCGCTTTTGACCAGTACTCGTTCAATAAACTCCCAAAACTCTCTCCTCTCTTTCTCTCAATAATAATCTCCTGAGACCAAGTATCTTTTTTACTTGGTGTCACAAATAATTTTAATAACGATAAATCTTGTAACTTACTCTCTTGGACTTTACAGAATCAAAGAGGTATTTCTTCTCGATTTGATTTGTCTCTCGTTCCACTTTTCAGCTACTCTCCACTAACAAACAAAACCACTAGTACTTGCTTCTGAACTCTACGCGAAAATTTTCGACTGCCCTTCTCGGATGCCCGCAGCACAATCCTGTTTCTTTTCTAAAACTATCTCAACATTCAACCTTCCCTTTCCCCATTCCAAATTGCCAAGCCAATCAGAAACATTTCTCTTTTTCATTCGAAAAACAAGGCATTCTTTCAAACCATACTTCTATTCATTCTAATCACTTTCCGGAAATTATACAAATACTCTTGTGCTTAAAACAAGCAGACTTAAAATTCCAAATCTCTCTACCTTTATTTTTCTAAAAACTAATAATTACAGCTACCTGTGGATCTTACCTTTCCCGTAACAAACAATATTTTTACATTATAATCCGAAATAAATTGTCATTTCACTTCACTGTATTTACAAATGTCTTTAAGTCTTCAGGGAAAAACTCATTAAGGAGAATCCCACTGCGTAAAAGCTACCTTCTACTAAATAGTTACAAATCAATATACAGGGTGTATCAAATTTATGTGCCCGCGTTATATTTAAAAATTTAAATTTTTACTCTATCATTGATTGATAAAGTGATACATAATAATACATACATGCACAATCCGAAAACAGTGAGGTGAGTATCAATGCATGTATATATTGCAAACAAATTATTTTTTCTACGGCCGTGCTAAAACAGCAACTCTCCCGCAGGCATTTCGTTTCCGAAAGTTGCAAATTTACTTTCCTGCACGGCGTGCGGGAAAGTAGAACACCTTCTAATATGGCATTATAATATACTATAATTCATGCAATAAACTAATATTTAGATATTATTTACTAATTTATTTCAAATGTATCTTATTTTGTTCATGTTTTAATGAAATTAACGCAATAATTCGATGAAAAAAATATTTTGACATAATATTTAAAAATCAAATCAGTAGACAATTACAATTGTTTTGAATTGTCGTCATAAAAACCAATATCGTCGTCGTGGTAACCCATTATATTGAAAGTTTGGTTTTGACAACCTTGTCAAGGAATTAATTTATGTATTTTCACTCCTAAATAAAAATTGATATGACTATTTTTTGTGGCTTTTTTCCAAACGTACGGCCCTAGAAAAAATATTGTTCCTAACTCATGCGGAAAGTGTGTTCCCCGCACTCGACTGCTTGCCCAAACTCCACTATCGCTTCGTTCGGTTCAACGGCAGTGTCGTGCGGGAAAATATCACTTTCCGCACTAGTTAGGAAAATGACTATTTTTGGGTGGAATTTGTTCTAGATGTTTTCAAAATGATAATAAAAAATGCCAATGAACATGTGAAAGCAATCTCTTAGGGTTTTCTAATTAGGCGCATCAGAAAATATCGAAAATTTCCTACAAACAACGTTGTATACTTTTTTTTTCCATAATCAAAGCTTAACTCTGTAAACGACGTTGAAAACGTGAAGAGTGTAAAAATTCGGTGCTTATAAGTTATAAGCATAGACGTAAATATGACATTTAGGGCCGGTTTTTCAGTGCTGGGTTAACCTATTTATTTTTTGGTCACCGAAATATTCATGTTTAATCAGTTTTTCAGTACTAGGTTAGAGCTTAAACTCGTTTAAGTTAACCAAGATTTTAACCGATCCTCGTTAGATGGTTTAACTCCGAATTTTGCGGTTACGCTTGTGCATGGGTGCAGTGAATGCATCATGTTTATTTTTTTGAGTGCCTGCCTGACAGAAGAGATTAGTTGGGTTATGTTATTTGGTTTCATTGCGGGAAGTATTCTAATACCTCATTATAATAAGGAAATTATTATTATCGAAATAATAAATTATTATCGTTATTATGAAGGAAGGAATTATAAGGAAATATATTTAAATATAACTGTAAGCCAAGCCGCACACCAAAGAAACATAAAACGAAAAACATGAAACATGAAACGAAAAACATGTTTCATGAAGAGAAAACACTGCTAAAAAAATCTCAAAGTCCGCCTACTAATGAAACGAGTGTGATTCATGCTCATGACACATTTTTATTTTCGGAGAGTTTCATAAATGGCCGGACGTATATTTGTTTAGCAGTGGTTTATTTCCATGAAACGTAATTTATGTTTCATGTTTCTTTGATGTGCGGCCGGGCTAACAGGTACCTATGTTTACACTTACTGTAACAGGATTTAATGCATGGTTCCTAGTAATATTTTAAAAAGAATATTTTATATTTTTTGTCTACACAGCAAAATAATTATTTACCAAACAGTCTGACTCCTTATTTCCTGACCAATTGTTCAAATAATGATATGACCGTGGTCTTTGACAAACACAATCGGAAAAAAAGTCTAAATCGTCCCAGTAATAATTGTAATTCTCTTCTATTATGAAACCGAGGTAGACGTTATGAACTAAACAAAGCTTTCGAACTTGATATTGCATTGCATTAATCATTTTTTAAATTTGGCATTTGGTTATGAAATTGTTTTTTATTTATTTTTCTGTCAAATTGATTATTATTTCTCGAATTTCACATGCGCACGTACAGTTACTGCTGCCAACAGAAGAAAAAAGTGGTTAGCTAACCGAGATTTTCTTAACTTGGTTTAAAGCACTGAACTGAAAAACGCTATTAGGGTTAAAATATTGGTTAAAATTTAAACTAGGTTAGCTAACCAAAATTTTAACCGGTCACTGAAAAACCGGACCTTAGAAGTATATTATGTAGAAGGCTGCATTTGTCTGTGTGACATTTTGTAGTAGTATTTGAAAGTACATGGTCTCTGACTTTCTGTTATCCCGTGTGTTGGAAATTAAAATTTATATTAACTATGGAGTGTTTTTGTGTCTATTGTTGAGTGTGAAAAGTTTCAATTTTAAGCCACCAAATGAAATAGTGAAACAATTCAACGGAACCTTTTTGAGTAATTGTCGAACATTTTACAAAGTTCGTTAAATACTTGGTCATTAATTCAATGAGGTTTAGTTGCCAGATAATCGTGAAAATTTTATTGGATATCATTTTTCGTGCTATAATGCTTTTTGAGTTAAAAAGAGCTTGATTGAAGAAGGGTACCTAAATAAATTAGTTATTAAAATTGTATATTGTAATTTTTCTCAAATTTCTTCTTCTTCTTTTTATATAGACATTACTCTGTCTGTTTTTCAATGTGCCTCCACTAAGTTGTCATTCCATCTTTTTCCTTCCCACTGATCGTCTTCCTATTGGGGAACCGTCTCTCGCCGTCCTTACTACTCTATTTGTTTTCATTCGGCTTATGTGGTCGTTCCATTCTACTCTTCTCTAATTCTACTCTTCATATTGTAATTTTTCTCAAATTTCTACAAATGAAATGTAATATGTCACATGGCTATAAATAGTTTGCTGTCAAAATAAATCGATTAGTTTAAATTTGAAGTTACGATTGCAATTTATTATGAATTATTGTCAAAAGTGACAGTTTTAAATCTGCCATGTATTCATACAAAAATAAAACATATTATTCAGGCTAGACAGGGAATACCGAGCAAAAAGTCGATCGGTGGTCTATCTATCTCTTTTAATCAAGCGATCCCGTGCATGTGACAGACAAAGATGGCTAGACCACTCAATCCATAATATTGGCGTTACACCTCGATGCACAGGGCGGCCTGTACCTTGCCTAATTTTCTAGTTAGAATGTAATACAGTGAGGTACCTAAATAAGGTTGAGATAAATCGAAAGATATCGATTGTAATTGATTGTAGGTACTTTTGACATAGAATAATCACCCGTTATTGAAATTTCAAAAAATTATTTTTTAAATTGTCCCACTACGAAATCTAACCCTTATTTTTTTCCGACAACAGTCATTCTTTGTAAGGAATAATTTACTTAATTAAATTTCGTTTTTGTCGGAAAGCTATTTATCACCAGCATTTTTGTCTATATCTTACATGTTCAGATTGTCGGACTACAAAAACTTCCCATTAATTTTGTCGGAGAGAACTTTTAATTGATTTTTTAACCTTTCATTAAACTCTCATGCAAAAATCAGACTGCTATTTATCACCAATAGTCTAGTAAAATAAAATTACACTACATGTAAATCAAAATGTAAATTCGTACAGGTTGAAACAAATTTTATATCAAAGTCTAGGTGGGTACAAATGATATTTTCAAGAAAATATCCAAATCATATAAGGGGATCATTATTTAAATAATTAAAAAGGGGTCATTTTTGCAAAAAAAAATACTTTTTTAACTGCTGAGGTTGTTCAGTTACTAATGAAGATATATAGGATTGTTTTCTGCAAAGCTGAAGGGTAAATCTTTCACATAAGATTTACTAAATTAAATTTGACCCCCTATTTATTTAAATAATTAAACATAAAACTTTAAAAACAAATTTGCAAAAAATTATTTTTAGCGTTTTAAATAAGCACTATAAAATATATTATTTTACAAGAAAATTTGCTCTATGTTATCAGTATTAAATAAAAAAAAATTGGTCGAAATGTATTTAATATTTTTTGAGATATTGAATTTGTTTATTAAATGTTACTCTATTTTCAAATGCAAAAACGCGGTTGTTGCCAAAGAAATATTCACCCGTATTAAATCTTATTATTTTTATTTTTATGTATATTTTCTATAAATGTATTGATAAATTCAAATTTTAATTAAACTTCCCCCTAAAATGGCATTTGAAAATTATTCAAATTTGTTTATAATTTGTTTTTTTAATAACGTCGCAAGGCATAAATATTTTGACATGCCGTTTCGATAACTCGGTTGCTGGGAATTTTTCAATAATTATCAAAATTTTTTCTTCTTTTTTCCTCTCCTTTTTTTTTTCTTGAAGTTATATTTACTACGGGCCCTTTTAGGGTTAAGTTTCATTAAGAATGTCGAATCTCTAAGTTTTAGATTCTAGACCTAAAAATATTAAGATTGGTCTAAAATCACTTAAATAAAATGTGGCTACTTACTGAGTTACAGGGTGTTTTATTTAAAAATTTAACAATTATTTTTACCAAGTACTTTCAAACTATTTGACGTATCCTTATCATACTTGGCAGAAAGTGTGGGTACTATACAGTCTACTAAATTGTGATAAATAAAAGTTTCTAGCTACTGCCAGAGCCGTACGCCAGGGAATAGTTAATGATTGACCCTTCCCAAATTCTACGCCACTGAGGGGATTACCATTTTAGCAAAATTTTTCGATTCTCTAATACTTTCTATGTAAATAATATACTCTTTACTGGTAACGATTAGGTCATTAGTTTTCGAGATATTGGACGTTAAAAATAAAACAGCATAGTTATTTTGATTCATTCATTCATTCATTTTAAACTTCCAATATCTCTCAAACTGATGACTTTATCGATACCAATAAAGCTATTTACATACAAAGTATCGGAGAATCGAAAAATTACGCTAAAATAGTAATTCACTCAGTGGCGTAGAATTTGGGAAGGGTCAATAATTCACTATCCCCTGTCGTACGCCTCTGGCACTAGCTAGAAACGTTTATTAATCACAATTTAGTAGGGTGTATAATAGCCACACTTTCTGCCAAGTATGATAAGGATACGTCAAATAGTTTTAAAGTAGTTGGTAAAAATAATTTTTAAATTTTTAAATAAAACACCCTGTAACTCAGTAAGTAGCCACATTTTATTGAAGAGATTTTAGTTAAATCTTAAGATTCGACATTCTTAATAAAATTTTACATTAAAAGGGCCCGTAGTAATATAACTCCAAGAAAAAAAAGAAGAAGAAAAAACGACAAAAAAATTTTGTTAATTAGTAAAAAATTCTCAGGAACCCAATTATCCAAACGGCATTTCAAGATACTCAATCCCCGCGACGTTATTAAAAAAACAAATTATAAACAAATTTGAATAGTTTTCAAATGCCATTTTAGGGGGTAGTTTAATTGAAATTTGAATTTATCAATACATTTATCGAAAATATACATAAAAATAAAAATAATGGGATCTTAAGCAGGTGAATATTTATTTGGCAACAACCACGTTTTTGCAATTGAAAATATAGTAACATTTAATAAACAAATTCAATATCTCAAAAAATATTAAATATTTTTCGACCAATTTATTTTTAATTAATACTGGTAACATAGCGCAACTTACACCGTAAAATAAGATATTTTATAGTGCTTATTTAAAACGCTAAAAATATTTTTTTGCAAATTTGGTTTTAAAGTTTTATATACAATTATTTAAATAAATAGGGGGTCGAATTTAATTTAGTAAATCTTATATAAAAGATTTACCCTTCAACTTTGCAGAAAAAAATCTCATATACCTTCATTAATAAGTGAATTACCTCAGCAGTTAAAAAAGTATATTTTTTGCAAAAATGACCCCTTTTTAATTATTTAAACAAAGAAAATGTTGTATGATTTGGATACTTTCTTAAAAATATCTTTTGTACCCACCTAAAATTTGATATAAAATTTGTTTTAACCCGTACGAATTTACATTTTGACTTTTTTTTATTTTATTAGGCTACAACATAATTCCTGTGCTGTGACATGTTCTACGTGTCGGAGTCGTTAAAATGCCAAACATGTTTGTCGGACAAACATTTTTTTATATATTATATAACGTTGGCTATTGAATAAACTTAAAAACAACTTGCTATTTTTCACAATTACAAACTTGTCAGGACGACACGTTTATTATGCTCCGCAATTAAAACTTCCCCTGTTTCAGTGTTCCCGTGCATCAAAGTTTTGTCCGACTAGACACCGTTAAGCTCTTACCAAATTTTTAGCTTGCTATTAATAAACTTTTTCTTTCTTACGCGGGATCCAGGTCTAAATAGCCTTAGTGCAAAAACATTTCCCGATGCACATTTTCTCACCGATCATACTTTGCTTATAGCCAACTTTAAAATAAACTAAAAATAATTAAAATAAAAAAAAGGACCCAACCCAGATCTGGTTAAAGAAAGATAAAACGAAACAAAATATAACACGTTACATTAATCAAAAATGACGAGAACTTAAGAATAGAAATACCAAAAGTGGAAAGAAGAAAGATCCTGACAACTTTTTTAACAAGTTTAACTTTCAATATCGTTTCGATATTAATATTTTCCAGAAGTAATTCAAGGTTCTATAGAAAGGGGTTAAGGGAGTTTATAGAGGCCTTTGTATCTTTAAACGAAAAACCTCTACTTATTGGATTTCTTGGATCGAGGCTTTAGTTATTTTTTTATCGCCTAAAATTGTGATTTTTGCTTCACAAGAAAGCCAATACATGTTGTGAAAAGTGATTTCTCTCATCTCTTTACCCACTCTTCAATCACTGAATAATTAAAATAGATAACAAAAGCTAAATTTTAAGCGTTTAAGCAAGCCTTTAGTACCCAGGTAGAGTACCAAATTTGTGGCAGTTATAATTTTAACTTTAGTCTGACTATCAAATACGTGCATTTATTATTTACCCTTTTGGAGGTGACCTCATGCAGTGACACATAATTTGACGGTTTGTGTTGCCAGTAGTATTAGCGTTTACATTTGCTACGTCAGATTAAAGTTAAAATCGAAACTGCCATAACTTTAGCTTGACCACATAAAAGCTTGCTTGAACGGTTAGAATTTAGGTTTCGTTATCTATTTTAATAATTCGTTGAGTTCTAATATTGCAGAATTGCAATATTGAAAGTTAGCTTGCTCATGAAGCGAAAACCTCAATTTTCAGGTGACAAAAGAAATATGTAGTTTAAGGGCGGAGGCCAAGAAATCCATTACCTTTACCTTTATTTTTCAGTTTACAAATAATAAATGATAAAAAATGCGATTTTCGAAGAAATGGCTATTTTTAAATATAGACTTTTTACTGCAAAAGCAAGATTACGTAGGGCAAAATTTCTGACGTCAGAGCACTTCCAAATCATGAGAATGTGACTTTTCATCATGGCCACGTTAATGTCATTACTTGTCAGATTTGATATTTTCTTTGTTTTTGTTTACTGTACAAATAATATCTCTAATTCTTTATTCTAATTAATGATGTCAATCGTTTTTCATTTCTTGCCGAAAATATATTAATAATATGCCGAAATATGTGTAATGTTAATTAACGTAAATAAACATCAACTTTAAAATTGATATTTCTCTAGCACAGCTATACGATACCCACAGGGATCAGGCCGATCTTGCAAAAGTGTCAACATGGTATTATAATAATAAAAATATAATCACGATTACATTGAGAATTTTAGAATTATATTAATGAAATAACCAAAAACAATTTTTATTATTAATTATATAAATTTTATAAAACAATCCTTTAAGTTAAATACTCCAGAAAATAATAGTTTTATTTAAATATATTAGACAATTCTGTGGTAGCAGGGTAAAAGTTCTTAAGTCAGAAATCATCGTATTAGATTCGATTCGAGAAATCGCAAGATTTGACTTATATTATTATTTCTGTATTATTAATTATCTGTAGTATTAATTCTGTATGCTTTAATTGTTGTGAATGACTTTATTTATAGTCCGTTCTTTAACGGTAAAATATTGCAAAACCTCTAAATTTTAAATAACCGCTTGGATTGACATGAAATTTGGCATACACATAGCTAACAAGTCAAAGAAAAAAAGTGATATTGTGCCGATACGTGCTTTTGCCCTGGGCGTGGTTTTCACCCCCACTTGGGGGTGAAAAAATATTCGTCCAAAAAAGTCAAGAAATGGATAAACTGGCTAATTTTAAGTAACTTTTGTTCTATAGAGTTTTTTCACTAAGTCAATACTTTTCGAGTTGTTTGGCAGCGAATATGTTCATTTTTTCAACAAAATAACCACGCTTTTAGACGGTTTTTCGCAAATAACTCAAATAGTAAGTATTTTATTGAAAAAACATTCTTAGCAAAAATATAGCCTGTAAAATTTTTAAAAAAATGGTGTATATATCACGTCTCTGCACCTAGTAGAAGCAGAGTTATAGCTAATGAAAAATAAGTTCATATACGTCAAATTCCAAATGGAATACTTTAACGTGAAATAACCAAAAATGAAGCACATTTTGGGGAAAACTCATTACAGCTTATTTAAAGTGTTTAAAAAAAGCTTCATTTTTGTTTTATAAAAAAAATTCTATCATCAAAATTAACCAAGTTACGCTCAAAATAAAGTTAGTCCTTTCTGGTTTTGGTAAAAAAATCGAGAAAATCACCCCCTAATTAGTATCTTAAATTAACTTATTCGTTACGACTTCGCAAGTTTCTTGACTCGTGTATATATTGTTTATATGATCTGTAAGTTTCATCGGTTCAAAGTCCTTATTATTGAAAGGGCTGTAGTTAAAAGAGGTTGAACGAGTCACTGATGACGAATGTATGCAAATTTAGAAACACCAAATCTTAATCAATTTTTGTCTAACAGAAAAACAAAAAAATACATGATATTCAAAAAAGCAAATCTGACTATTTTTGTTTTCCGAGATTTTTTGTATCTCTAACAGTTTTTAAGTTATTTTGAAAAAAAGCATATTTTTCAAAATTAAAATTTTTAAAAATTTTATTTTGACACCAATTTTTTTCAAAAATAAGCACTTGGAATCGATGAAACTTACAGATCATATAAACACAACATAAGTAAAATAATTTGTGGAGCGGTAACGATTAATTTCATTTAAGTTGCTAATTAGGGGGTGGTCTTCCCGATTTTTTTTTGCAAAAACAAAAGGGACCAACTTTATTTTGAGCGTAACTTGCTTAAATTTAATGTTAGAAACTTTTTGTAAAAACAGAAATAAACACTTTTTGTAAAAAACACTTTAAAAAAGTTATAATGGGTTTTCCCCAAAAAGTGCTTAATTTTTTGGATATTTCTCGTCGAAATATTTTATTTGAAATTTGGTGGATATGAATCTATTTTTCATTGGCTATAACTCTGGTTCTACGAGATCTAGAGACCTAACGCGTACACCATTTTTTTTACTTTTTATACGCTATATTTTTGCTGAGAAAGTTTTTTTCGACAAAATACTTACTTTTTGAGTTATTTGCGAAAAACCGTCTAAAAATGTGGTTATTTTGTTGAAAAATGAACATATTCACTCGCAAATAACTCGAAAAGTGTTGACTTGGCGAAAAAGCTCTATAGAACAAAAGTTACTTAAAATTAGTCAGTTTACCTATTTCCGGACTTATTTTGGACATATATTTTCTCACCCCAAAGAGGGGGTGAAAGTCACCCCCAGGGCAAAAGCACACATCGGCACAATATCATTTTTTTTCTTTGACAAGTAAGCTATACGTATGCCAAATTTCATGTCAATCCATGCGGTTCTTTAAAATTTAGAGCAAAAACCGTGAAAGAATGGACTATTACGGATTTTAAGAATTTACGGATTTTTTACCCACAAATATATATCGCAATCTATCCGTTTGTCCACTTAACTCAAAATGACCAAAATTTGACTTTACCCTGCTACCACAGAATTGTACGCTACTGATGTGACAGTTGTGTGTTGCTAAATTTTTACTTCTTTTCGTACACACTTTAACTATTTTAATTATTGTTGTGTACCTACACTATTGTGTTTGTGTCTGTATTGAATAACATACGCCAAATCAAAATACCTCTTTAATATATTATTTTGAACAAGAACGAAATATACAGGGTGTCCCGAAAAGATTGGTCATAAATTATACCACACATTCTGGGGTCAAAAATAGTTCGATTCAACCTAACTTATCTTAGTACAAATGTGCTCATAAAAAAGTTACTGCCCTTTGAAGTTACAAAATGAAAATCGATTTTTATCAATGTATCGAAAACTATTAGAGATATTTTATTGAAAATGGACATGTATCATTCGTATGGCAGGAACATCTTAACAAAATTATAGTGAAATTTGTCCACCCCATAAAAATTTTATGGGGGTTTTGTCCCTTTAAACCCCCCGAATGTTTCTGTACGTTCCAATTAAACTATTATTGCGGTACAATTAGTTAAACACAGTGTTTTTAAAACTTTTTTGCCTCTTAGTCTGTTTTTGATAAGTCACCTTTTATCGAGATGTGGCTTCTTTTTCAAAATATACCTAAAAATATAAAAATTATAAATAAATTTTTAGATTATTAACAGGTTCCCAAGTAGCACAATAAAAACATTTCAGTTTTATTTAAGGTTTATAAAGGTTTTATTGTGGTAAATAAGAAGATAATGGTTTTAAAGTTACCTTGTAGATATATTGCCAGAACTTTAAAACGGTTAAGCATTTGTCACTAGTTTTAAAGTATCTAATAAGAGTATCAAATAAGACTAATTAATCTTAATAGATAATTTGTCTTATTGTAGTTTTAAAATGGTTTATTCTCAGTTCACTTTAAAACCAATCAGTTTTATGAAGAACTTCCGGACTGTTTGGTTTTATTAGATTCTAGTTTGTTACCTTTTGATTTTATTGCAGTTTTAAAGATTCTCCTAATATGACTAATAAAACCCAATATTAAAACTACTTGATCTCAAGACTATTATGTCAGTAAAACATATGCCTTAAAACTATTTTTTTAGTTTTCTTTAAAGTTGCTTTCATAAAAGCAATTAGTAGGCTATATTAAAACCAAACGCTCTTAACTGAATCAATTTGCTTACCGTAAAGACTAAACTATGCTTCTTGTTATAAACAATAAAACTAAACTCATCCCCTCTTCTTTCATATCTAAAATGGTCGGCTATTTGTTTTAGAGCGAAACAGTGATGTAGTGTGTTGTAAGAAGTGGAAGTACAGTTAGTATGAAAGAAATAAGTGGCAAGTACTTAAAATATAAACGAACTGGTCATTTTAAAAGAAAAATACAACAACACAGCACTACGACGCCGACGCCACGATTTTAGGTTAGATTCACATTAAAACCGAGTGGCATTATTGACAGCAGCATTAAAACTAAACGGTTTTAATTCCAAGGCGACCTTGCTTTTATGTAGGATATATACTCTTGTAAAGGTATAAAATAAAACCATTTGATCTTAACAATTCTCTGTCGACAGACCAAATAGTCTAATTTGGATTTCGGCCATATTGCTTTCTGGAGATGCTGAAAACCATGATAGATTACAATATAAGGCTTACATAAAAATTATAAATAAGCGTCTTAAAGATATAAATTTGATTTATTTTATCATTAAAACATTAAAAGAGTAGATAAACTTATTTTTCTTTCAAATTAATATTTTTCGGATTTATTTTTTTTTATTTTTTAATCGCCAAAAGTCATTAATTTTAGGGGGCGTGTGTTATTTAAACCTTTTTTTGTTAACATTATCAATAAAGTTGGGTGCGCAAGTGTTTTTCTACCTTGAAAGTCAGAAATAACCAAGTCCTTTTTATTATTTTATGGTTACAAATACGTATCTAGCTATCATAACACATGTAAAAATTTGTTTGCTTATATGGAATATATGGGTTTAAAGAACCATTTAATACGGTAAATTGTCTTTAAAAGACTCAATTTAAGAAACCTTTTTAAGTTTGCTATAAAACTGTTTGCACTTAAAGTGTCTTTTAACATAGTTTTAAAAGCACCTTCACAGCAGCTTTAAAACCAGTTGCTTAAGAAAACAAAGTTTTAAGAAGGTTTTTATTTTTGGTTTTATTGACCTCTTTCAGAGTGGGCCCTTTTATGCTGAAAGCGGCTTTATTGCAACCTTAAGGTTTACTTAAAAACCAAATGGTTTTTCATTTTAGTTTTATTCTACAGTTTTAAAGCATCCTTAAAAGACAACTTGTCGAAACCAAAAGACTCCATTTTCAAACAAATAAATGTTTAAAAATAATAAAATCTTTGGATTTCTTAGTTCGGAAACAGATTCTCTCTTATACCTATTCCCCATCCTTCTAAAATTTGCAAGGAATAAAGGGTGATGAATGCAGAGACGTGGGGGTCTATATAGTTGCACTCCACAACACATCTTTTCATCGAGGCAAAGATCAACGAAACTGTCTCCTTGTACTCAATACGTGAGTAAGAACGTAGGTAGATAAAGGCATTATTTTTATTTTCAATTCAGAGATCATTACCCTCTTTCTGTGGCCATTTCGAACACCTTAGTTCTCATCAGGAAAGCTACCGTAATGATGCTCTGAAAAGAAAATAAAAATCTTTGCCATTTCTGTCAATCATAAAATATAATTAACATTCAGACGCTATAGCGACATCTATTAACAACTTGTCGAAACCAAAAGACTCCATTTTCAAACAAATAAATGTTTAAAAATAATAAAATCTTTGGATTTCTTAGTTCGGAAACAGATTCTCTCTTATACCTATTCCCCATCCTTCTAAAATTTGCAAGGAATAAAGGGTGATGAATGCAGAGACGTGGGGGTCTATATAGTTGCACTCCACAACACATCTTTTCATCGAGGCAAAGATCAACGAAACTGTCTCCTTGTACTCAATACGTGAGTAAGAACGTAGGTAGATAAAGGCATTATTTTTATTTTCAATTCAGAGATCATTACCCTCTTTCTATGGCCATTTCGAACCCCTTAGTTCTCATCAGGAAAGCTACCTGCTATCTTACGGTAGCTTTCCTGATGAGAACTAAGGGGTTCGAAATGGCCATAGAAAGAGGGTAATGATCTCTGAATTGAAAATAAAAATAATGCCTTTATCTACATCCTTAAAAGACTTAATAAACCCGTTCGGTGCTACTTGGGTTTCTATAAACGTACTTAACTATATACAAATATGTGGTGGATTCGACAAATATTCAAAATATATCGATAAATACTGGCTTATCGAAAAAGTACTAAGACGCAAAAAAGTTTTAAAAATATTGTGTTTAACTAATGGTGCCACAATAATAATTTAATTGGAACGTACACAAAAGTTTGGGGGTTTAAAGAACAAAACCCCCATAAAATTTTTATGGGGTGCAAAAATTTCACTTTAATTTTTTTTTAAGATGTTACTGCCATAAGAATGCCAGATGTCCATTTTCAGTAAAAAATCTCTAAGAGTTTTCGATATATGAAAATAAAACCATTTTCAGTTTGTAACTTCAAAGGGCTGTAACTTTTTTGTGTGCACTATTATATATAGGTAAATCAGGTCCAATCAACCTATTTTTGACCGGAGAATCTGTGGTATAAGTTATGATCAATCTTTTCGGGACACCCTGTATAATGGGATTCCCTTTTACCATTAACTGCAGAGAAGTAAGTTAACGACTTTAGATTTCTTAGATTAGGTTTATTAGAAATAAAATTATTAATTAGATTTAGGTAAAGATCAGAACGTTTTCTTATGAATTTTAAGGTTTGCAGTACTTAGTTTTAAAAATATTAAATAATCTATTTTAATGAGTATACCAATATACCTACACTATGATAATATTGTTGTTAATTAATACATATATTTCGGCAAGTAATGATAATTAATTGATATCATTATTTAGAATGAATAATTCTAGATATTATTTTTATAGTAAACAAAAAAAAATAAAAATATCTCTGACAAGTAATTATATAAACGTGGCCATGATGAAAAGTCAAATAATAATGTTTTGAAAGTGCTCTTACGTTAGAAATTTTGACCTACGCGTACGTAATCCTGCTTTTGTAGTAAAAAGACTATAGCTGTATATTTGCATATGCTACACTTACGAGCAAAAAAATTGAATAAGTTAATGAATTGTAGTTTATTTTTAGTAACTTCATGTTGCGTCCTTTGAATTAAAACAACTAATGCAGAGAAATATTGTCTATTATATATCTTCCAAAAACTAAATCTTTTGTGGCAACGTGTTGTAAAATTTGCCTACTTCTGTAACATTGTAACGGGCATGTTCTACGCAAAGTAGACCACTATGAATTTGGCGGTGGTCGTCTCAGTCACTTTCAAACGTTGCGTTGATTTGTCGAAGTGGAGTAAGTGAATATTTTATAAATGGATAGTAACGGCTTCCCAGGTAATTGCATAATTACGAGAGAGTTATGGTCAGAGGGGCGGAGGTAAATTCCTCTCCAACCAATAAGAACATATAATCCGACAGGTATTTTCCTCACCAAATTTAAGGGTTCCTATTAATCCGGTAGGTATTTTCCTCACCAACTCACTCAGGTAATAAAATAAAAATATAGATGTAATTTAAGAATGATTATTATGAAAGCATCCAAAATCCGAATAAAAGACATTAAATTGCTTACATTATAATAATAGTTTATAATATAGATAATAAGCAAAATGTATAAATTATTATTTAATATTTACTATTATAGTAAGAGACACACTTTACAAAATCCATACAAAATTCATTTGATTAGACTGATATTAATAAATTTTCTAGTTATTTTTCAATTTCAGTGTAACTTCTTTATCTTTGATAGGTTTAGCAATATGCAAACTTTAAATTTTAAATACGTATATATCTGAAATTCTTTAATTTATTCTAAGAAGATATATATGGATGGATGCGTATTATAAGACGATGAACTAAAATGCGACTGAAAAGATTCGCAAGCATTCGTAGTACGAATAACAGAAGAATTTGCCTATACTCACAAATATGGGGAGAATATGGTATTTTCGTCTACATAAGTTTCAACTAAATAATCAACATATTATCTTAAATTTCATTTTCTGGTTTGCATGACATTAAATCAAACACAAACCAATCTGATACGTCTTCTGGTTTTATATATAATATGTAAGGCAAAAAGTCTGTTTGAGTCACTTACCTACTGCAGAATCATTTTGTATATTCTGTTGTTAAATCAAGAGACTGAATTTTTCTATACCAAGCTTGGTGTAGATAAAATCTAGAACCATGTATTTCAGTGTTCGGACACATTTGAATGATTGCATTATGTATAGCCATTTCAAAATCTACAAAAATTTTACTAGGATTGATTGGGGGGAGGGGCGATCAAAAATCTTCAAAAATTGCGTTACGTAATACGTGAACGCCCTATTACGGTGCGTTACATAGGGGGGAGGGCGGGGTCAAAAATCTTCAAAAATTGCGTTACGTAATACTTGAACGCCCCCAAACTCAATTTTAAGAGCTTTAAAAATTTCTGATTTTAATAAATAAAAAAATTGTTGTAAGTTTCTGTTTTTTGTTTGGCAGTAAATAGTATTAGATATTATCTAATAAAGATATAATGCCCATATACATAATGCCCATTACTTAACCCAAGACTAGTGAATAATTGCAAATAATATGTGGTACAGTAAGAAATGTACCATACATACGAGAGGGGCAAAATTATGAAATAAATTCATTTTCTCTAAAATGGACGATTTTGGAGAAAAATGCCGAAACCGGTCGATTTTTATTTTTAAATTACAATTTTTTGGCCTATATTTCATACTAGTGACGTCATCCATCTGAACGTGATCACGTAGTCGATAATTTTTTTAAATGGGAATAGGGGTCGTGTGGTAGCTCATTTGAAAGGGTGTTTAATTCTCTATTCAGTAATATAAACATTAACATATTTAGTTGTACAGGGTGGCCAAAAAAATAATTCTTGCATTAAATTAATTGACACAAAAAGAAGAATGTATTTAATTTATTTGACTCAAAATACATTATATTGCTGCCAGAGAATAAAAAAAAATGTTTATTTGGCAAATGAACATTGCTTTTCGCTTAAATTAAATGTTCGAATTGCCAAGAGGCAGGTGAGAGGTTGTTTGAGATTTAATTTAAGTGAAAAGAAATGTTTATTTGTAAAATAAACATTTTTTCTACTTGCTACTCTGACAGCAGTACAATGCATTTTGCGTTAAATAAAGTACATACTTACATTCTTCTTTCTGCGTCAATTAATTCAATTCAAAAATTATTTTTTTGGTCACCCTGTATAAATAATGATGTTAATGTTTATATTATTGAATAGAGAATTATTTTACCTTTCAAATAAGCTATCAAACGTGACTAGTATGAAATATATGCCACAAAATTTTAATTTAAAAATAAAAACCAACCTGTTTCGGAATTTTTTTCCAAAATCGTCCATTTTAGAGAAAATGAATTTATTCCATAATTTTTACCCTCTCTGTATAAAATTCAATGTGGCTAAAAGTCTTATATTTGTTTCACAACTAAATACAATTATCTTACTGTTGACACAGTTTATAAAGAGAAAATTTTCCCCCTTGGTTGTTTTTTGAGCACAGCTCTTCACAAATTCTTGAACCTCATCAATATTGGAAGGAGGTTGACCAGGCATCATTTTTCGTTGATAAATCTATAAATATATTTTCTTATGTAACTGACATCAATCGTAGTAATTGTTTCAGTCAAATTACCTGCAAGCTCTTGGCGTATAATTTTTGCTGGTTTTTCAGTTAGATTCTCTTCGGATTCACGTTTACAAGAGTTAGAAACAATTTTTAGATATATCTTCTGACGATCTGGTTCATGATTATGGTGTAGGCTACTTCGAGATATTGTAAAATTTGCACCAATAGTAAACAATTTCGCACTACAAGTTGTTTTATTACACCTCCAGAACACTTCTTCACTTCTTAAAACTTTTATTTTATAAAAAATAAAATTTTCAAATACCAGTAAACGTTTACCGCAATTACTTTCTATTAAACATGTCATTTTTGTCAAAATTCCACTAAAAATAAAATACTATAATCAATTAACTAATTATTATTATAGGTACCTACTGTAATTTTATAGTAGATAAATGATTCCCTGAATGCCTTTTAGTAAAATCTACCTGAAAGAACCATTTCGGTTTTGGTGAGGAAAATACCTGTGGGATTATGACATACCCTTAGAAAAGCAGGTAAAAAATTATTTTGGTGAGGAAAATACACCCGCCGGGTCAGAGGACTGTCACCGATCGCCTCCTTATGACACAGTCTGCAGTCTGAAGAGATTACTGTCGATACCAGGAGACGACGACCAGGTTCGGTACTGGTAAATACCTTGCGGAATCGGCACGCGACAGAATTTGAACTTCAACAATCCTTGAGGAACTGTTGCTCAGCGGATAGTTAACAGAAGACTTAATGCTGCCACTTTGACTCCCAGACCAGCTAACACAGAGACCAAATTAAACGCAAGTCAGAAACAAGCTCGAATTCAGTTTGCCCCAGAACAGGTCAATCGGGACCTTGGTCAATGGAGCAGAGTTTTATTCTCTGACGAGAGACTAATTTGCTGGTAAAGCAATGCCAGAGGACGACGCATCTATCGAAGACCCGGAGAACCATTTGCCCAGTGCTGTAGTGTGAAAACAATGAACTATGGAGGTGGTTCCTGTACTGCTTGGGGTGGTATATTTTTAAAGGGAAAAACAGAGCTTGTGTTCGTGCCTGGTGTTGGTCGCGGAGGAGGTTTGACAGCGGATCGTTACATTACGAGTCTTCTCCAAGACCATGTTGTTCCTTACGCTGGCTACATAGGTGTTGGTTTCATGCTTATGCATGATAAAGCTTAATGTTATACACCGCGGATTACGAACGGCCAAAACCAATATAACAACAATGGACTGGCCTCCATTGAGTCTAGATAGACATAAATCCATTGAATACATTTGGGATGAGCTCAAACGCAAGGTTCGGATCAGTAATCCAGCACCAGCGACAGTGGCGGAGCTACAAGCTGCATTAAATAAAGACTGGGAATCGATTATTTAGCAATCAGCTAGAAACTTAATCAGGTCCTTAAGATCCTTTGCAAATTCTTTCATCAAAAAGTTAACATAAGAAAAATAAGGGCTTGTGCACTGGACTCAGAGATATAGCCCTTCAGTATGAGTAAATAATGTATCCATTTTGTAATATTAAATTATTTCTGAGTAAAAATTTCTCGCCTTTCCTTTATTATCACCTATCAGCAATAAAAAATTATAGCAGAATCGATTTTCCACATCAAGTATAATTTGACAACACCGAAAGGACCCTTGTACACTTCTGAACATTTCATTTTCGTCTATTATAAGCGACAAGACGATCAATTCCCGTCAAGAAGGGTTCTAAACTTTATCCTTTTCCCCGAAAACCGCGGAATATCATGTTGTTTTCGAGTGGCCAACGACACTCGTTCATGAATAATGCAAAAGAGAGATACAATATGCAACCGGTGGTCACTTTAGGGTGTATTTGGTCGGCAGCACTTAAGTGCGGTTTCTTGATGGACTATGGCGGATGTTTTTTTAAAAGCTTTAAATTAGATTTAAAGAGTCTATAGCAATAGGATTAGCTTTTTTTATAAAAAAAAGTTCAAATAAAAAGATGGTTTTTTAAATGTTTTGTATAAAACGCATCCATTGATTTAATTATAATGGAATTTCTATCAAGAAAATTTTGCTATTTTGATCGGGTATTTTGAAATGTCTGCTATTAACAAAAATATTCTAAAATATTTCTATGATGGAGATGGTGTTTTATAATTTTGTTAATTAATGTTGTTAATTGTTCTGTCATTGCTTCTCCACAATGTGTCAGTGAATTCGTTTGGTATTCCATCTTTACCTGCAGCGTTTCTGGTCTTCAGCTTTTCAGGTGATTTTATAACTTCATGTGCACTTATATTAACTTCTTTATTTGTGGTAAATTCTCGTATTTCCGGTTCTAGCGTCAGCTTTTCTTCCTCTGCGTAGAGTTTTTTGAGATAGTCAATCCATATATCCTTTTCTATATGTTTTGGTTCCTTTACCTCCGTTCTTTGACTTCGATCTTTTCTTATAAAGCGCCATATTTCCTTTTGCAGAACCATAAAAATATAGTATGCCTCTTGTCTTTTGGTTGACATGTATTTTAAGTAAGCTTTTTTCTTTTCTTTATTCTTTTTCCTTCACTTATGTACAAAACTATGGAGTTCATTGCCTTGGGAGCAATTTATTTTTACTAATATTTCTTTCCTTCGCTGAGGCTAAGATATTAGACTTAATTTTTACCTACCATCCTTCGACTCCGTCTCTTTCTGTGATATGTTTCTACTTCTTTCTATTATTCTTGTTTTGGAATAGGTACCTTGTGAAGTCAACCTGTAAGCTTTCGACGTTGATCTTGCTGCTATATTTTTAATTGTTTCAGTTTTTTTTGTTATGGTTCCGATTTCAGTCTGTTGTTTGCAGTCAAGTTGAAATCGTGGGGAGGCTGTGAAACTGTTCAAAAGAACTCAATTATTTTGCCTCATCCAGAAACCAAAAATCTTAAATGTCTTTGTTACACATTTTTGTCTCACCCTGTAGACATAATAACTTCAAGGAATTTATTTCTGTCCCGAAAAAAAAAAAAGAATATTTCAATACGGAATTGTAGTTTATCCGTTTTGTTAAAAGAAAGACGATCTATTATTTTGCATTCATATCTAAATCAGGTCTCCTGTGTTTACTTTTTAGCTCGAAAATTGAACTTTTAACGTTCAGTTTGTGAGGTAAAAAAGAGTTACATTGTAGTTCATGATCGACTGGCGCCGCGGGTTTTGGAGTTTAAATACACAAACGTGCTAGTATAGTATCAGAGAGCACAGGTGTAGAATCGTGGATTCAGCAATATTTTTCTTGAGAATTGTTAGAACTGGGACAGGTCCGCTGACTTTGCGTAATGAATCTTGACGGTTCCCTACGGGTCCTAACGGTTAGACTTATAATGTATTTTGTTTTTCCCTATTGGTTGATATAATAAGTGTAGGAAGCTTAGATATTTTTTTAATTGGTCAATGATAAAAGAAGACTTTTTTCTTATTGGTTAATTAGATGACTAGGGTTTTGGAAGGAAGCGTTTTGGTTTGAGAAGATTCATTCAAGTTTGGAGATTAAGAAGGAATTCAAGTTTTGGCATTCAAGTAGAGAGTTTGGTTGAAGCCTCGGCAGAAGCTGCCATGGCGGCTTTCTGAGAGAAGTTTGAAGATTGAATTTTGATGTAGTTCTAAGTCAAGTTTTTAAGTTTCTGAAAATGTAGAGGATTAGAAACAGTATGTAGTGTTAGAAACTGTACTCCTTAATAATAAGCCCAAATGCCTGAATAAGCCCAAATGCCGCTTTTAGGCAAAGAGCCAGTTTATTTTAGTCTACCTAAGTTTGTTTTTGTAAGCAGTTACGGCTTAAGCGCTAATAATCATCCTAAATACCTCAAAAGTTATTTAAAAGTCAATATAAGCAAAAAAATTTGGAAATTTATTTAGTTTTGCTGAAACTTTTCATGGAAATAACCATTTTTGTAATTTTTACGTAAATTCAGTGAAAAGTGAGTGCTGTGGGCATTAACAACGTGAAGAATAAGGACAGAACTATCTCCAACAAGGTATTGTTTGTAAACTTTTTTTCGTTTTTTTTGTAAACAGGATCTCTAATATTGTACATCTATAAGAGATCCATCATTTTTCTTTTTTATTTTTATTTTTATTTTAATAAAAATTTCATTTGCACTAATGTTTTTTTACTATTATTTATTATCTGATCCCTTTCTCTTGGTCCTAAGTGATATTCAACTGAGAACAATAAGGTAGGCCATATTATACACTGTGTCCGTAAAGTATGGAAAAAATTATTTTTCAGCTAAACAGAGCATTTTAAGAAATAATCCTGAAACACGTCGATTTTTGATTTTAATTTACCGTATTTTAAAATAATATTCTAATATACAGGGTGAATTACTTTCGAGTAATGACATCACCGTCATTTTTTTTTATGGAACACCCCCATTTTGTCTCAATTTTCGGATTACTCTAGCTGAGCAGATTCCAAAAATGTATCACATGTTGATTCAAATTGGTACAGGGACAAAAATACAATAGTTTTGTGTGTACTCATAATATTAAATTTTAATTAATTTTTGATATTAAATTAAAATATTAAATTAAACAATATCAAAAATTAATTAAAATCAAAAACTAATTAAAATATCAAATATACAATAACTATTTTTGATAATATTGTTAATTTAACTAACGCGTTACTTTATGAACACACACAAAGCTATTGTATTTTTGTCCACCCTGTACCAATTTAAATCAACATGTGATACATTTTTGGAATCAGCTCAGCTAGAGTAATCCGAAAATTGAAACAAAATGGGGGTGTTCCATTAAAAAAAAAAATGACGGTGACGTCATTACTCGAAAGTAATTCACCCTGTATATTAGAATATTATTTTAAAATACGGTAAATTAAAATCAAAAATCGACGTTTTTCAGGATTATTTCTTAAAATGCTCTGTTTAGCTAAAAAAGAATTTGTTCCATACTTTACGGACACAGTGTATTTATACTTATGTAAATGTGTTTGTATCTTATGATAACTATATATTTTTATTAACTTTTTACTTGAGTTTTCTTTTTTTGAGGCTTTATGTATGTTTCGTCTTTCATTTTCTTTTTATCCAATGTCGCCCACCGTCGAGGCTTTGGCACTTGACGTGTTAATGGTTCCATATATTTTTGCCTTTGTTATCCAATAGGATTGCTACAATGTGTTGTTCTTCAGAGACCAAACATATATCTTATTGCTCTTTTTGCAATTTAAGCATAACATCAGACTGAGCAGCTGTACCAGAACCCCAAAAAGGAAGACCATATCGAAGGTGAGACTCGAACAACGAAAAATACATACGTTATTTTAGAAGATACTAATATGTTTTCCCTTGAAACAGATCTTATTGCATAGCAAGCTAAGGCGAGTTTTTTAACAAATCGATATGAAGGGACCATTTGAGGCCCCTAGAACACAAGGAGTGTAAGTGCCGAGTTTTGAGAAAGCTTTGATCAAAGTTCTAAACAAATTTAAAAACCTAGGTAGATACTACTTAGCATGTTTTCAATGACATGTCATTTTTGATCATGTTATTGTTAGCTTATGTAAAAAGCTTGAAGCTACCATATTTTCTATGTGTTTGAGAGTCAATTTTTGTATTTAACCCAATTTCATAAAAATTGTTACTTACACCCCTTGTGTTCTAGGGGCATTATTTGAGGTTGCTGTCCAAAAAAATACCAAGAAATTTTACAGAATCAACGGTACTGATCTGGCTGTTATTAAGAAGCAAGGGTTGAAGAGCTCTTTTATAGGATAATGCTAATGTCTTATCAACGTTAAAAGAGAGTAAATTAGAGTCAGATCAGGTTTTATCGTAAGTGGATCAGAAGTTATAGTTGCATGAAGAGTTGCAATAGTTGAGTTGCTCCAAGTGATACCGGTATCATCAGCAAAAAGAAAATGTTTTCCATCTATACCTGACTTTATCATTGATAACGAAATGTAGACGTCGTTATTCGTATAATTTGTACGTATAGATATTCGTTTATATTTGCCAAGATACAACATGAGCCTTTCCGCAAACATTAATAAATCTCCCTTCTACAATTGTATAAAAAACAATTTTCCGTAACGAGCATTGAACATTCTTCCAAACAATAAAGCAAGATTTCTGGAAGTACGTGTGCCACAATTTCCCAACAGGATTATGTTTAACTACATCCCGAGGGGCCGACAAACAGTTAAAGAGAAATATAGAGCGCATGGTCTCTTTAAATAATGAATGCCGGGACATTGTTATACAACATTATATACATACATGGTAGTAGAAAAGCATACATCTTATAAAAAATTCAATATCGTTCCAGTCTTTCACATGGACAACGCGACAGGGATTTTGCGCATAAGACGTAAAATAAACAACTTGATTAATCTTCTACAAAGGATTATTAATATTTCATATACAAAAAAACACATATAATTTCCCCTAAAGAAATTGATAGATATCATACAGTAAAAATAACGAAATAAACAGGAACACAATTTTTCCACAAGAAAAAAAAAAATACGGATTAGCCAACCAGCTGTGTAACGCCGACTAGACAGTAACAACCAAGCTTTTGACGACATGGTCATATTATGTCATCTTGGATCTCTAATAATGCATATATGTACGCACGTAGTAAGTTATACTTCTATTACATGATTTCAACGAAATTAATATACTCTAAACAGTTTATTTATATTTTATTTAAATATTAAACTAATTTTTGAGGCTATAAATTTGACTTTTAAATAAAAAATGTGTGCAATTTAGTCAACCACTAATTTTAGATGAATTGACCATGCTAATGTAAAAAATGTATATCTAAGGATGAAACACTAAAAAATTTTATTTTCTAACAATAAAACACTGAAAACGTTTGTTTTCTATACTTCCACAAAATGTATTATAACTATGTGACTGCAGCTGTTTCGGCAAAGTGCCTTTCTCAAGTGATTTAGTTTACAATGTGTTTGCCTTTTTAAGGTCTTTAACTGAAGAGGTTGAGGAGTGGGGAGCTGTTTGTCTCGAGTTGGTCATTCAGAATTATATCTGTATTTTTTAATTTATTAATTTCCATAGATTCTAATAAAGATAGCTTAATGCATTTATTTTGAATATGCAGAATTTGAAACTCTTCATTAAAAGAATGATTTATGATCTAGAAGGTGAAGTGCGTATGTAGAAGTGTCTGTTTTTCTATTGTTGAAAGCCCTTTTGTGTTCTGCTATCCGTTTGTCAAAGGTTCTGCCAGTTTGACCGATGTAAGTTTTCGGACAGTCGCCACAAGTTAGTTTGTAGACACCACTCTGTAGTTGTTTTCTCTTTCGGCTCTTATTGTTCTTAACCCGGCACCTGCCACGTGGGGTGCTACCAGCACCCCATAACACATTTTCATCAAATATTTGGTATTTCAAATTTGTTAACCGTCCTGTGCGTTATAGTAGCTTTCAATAATATTATATAGCATAGATCTGTTTGTGTTTGAAGTGGTTATTTAGTGTCATTCTGAAATTGTAGCTCTAAATTCGAATTGGAGTGTCATCATCTGGCAGTAAATTTTTTTTATGTTTTTGATAAACAGGTCAGATTTACATTTTTTTATTGTAATAACTGATCTAAATTATTAATATATTCTCTATACTCAATAAATTTTAATTTTCTTAGATATTTTACATCACTTCATTTATTATGGGTTGGTACTTGCTAATTTGCTTATAACACCTTTTTCATTTTATTTTTTAAATTTGTAATATATTAGTAGCTAATAAGTTAATAAAACATGTTTTTTTTATATTCTTGTGTAACTCAACACATTATTTTGTTTATAAACAAGTAGATCACAGAAAATTTTTAAGGAGTGCTGTGAGCACCCCACGTGGCAGTTGATGGCTTGCAAAGCCACGTGGCAGGTGCCGGTTTAATATATTTGCTAAGTTGTTATTAATTCTGAAAGCTGGTGTTATTCCTTTCTTTTTTATATATTTGGCTATTTTTGTTGTTATCTTGCCAGTAGATGTGATAGAGCAGAAAGTACTGGGTTCTTTCTGTGGTGGTGGATAGACTAATTTCAGAGCTCTCTTATGGAGTTTTTGGTTTAAAATTTTATTAATCGTTTGTTCGTTATAGCCATTGTTTACTGCTATTTGTTTAATGATGTTCAGTTCTATTTCGAAGTTATTTTTTGACATGGCAATTTCTGTCAGTCTATGTATCATGCTATGGTAGGCTGCTAATTTATGTTGTGTAGGATGGGATGATGAATTGTGTATAGTTGTGTCAGTATGGGTAGGTTTATGATATACGGAGAACTCATGTTTGTTGTGAAGTCTGGTAATTGTTACATCTAGAAAGTTTATGGATTTATTCTGTTCTCTTTCTATTGTAAACTCAATATTACTATGAAGTGAATTAATGTATGATAGAAATTGGTCAAGTTGCCTGTTAGTTCCTGTAAAGCATACTAGTATATCATCCACGTATCTCCACCAATATAAGAACTGTTTAAATACGGGATGTTTAGAAATTATTGTTTCAAACTGGTTCATAAATATATCTGATAGCAATGGGCTTAGAGGATTACCCATAATAAGTCCTGCAATGTTGTTTGTGTATATTCTATTATTAGACCAGGGCGCATCTGTAAAAATATTAGTACATTTGGACGTTGAGAGGTGACTCAAATTTTTTTGCAGAAATTGCTTGAAAATAAATCAAATAATAATATTTGAGCTATCCTCCCTCTCAAAAAGGTCCGGAACATTGTTTAAATAATCAAAATGTCAAAAAATTAAGGAAAAATTCGATTTTTTTCTTGGTTATTTGATTATAACTTTAAAAGTATTCATTTCCGAGAAAAGTTGTACTAACATAAAAGTTGTGTAATTAAATTTCCTACAATATAGAATTGGTTCAAAATTTAAAAAATAGTCACCCTTATTGCAAAATAGCAATAATTGTGAAAAAAAACATACAAAAACAAGTATTCGCATTTTACGTTTTTTAACCATTTATGCTATACCTAGGACCTTCATATTTCACCCCGAGAAACTCTATGATACAGTAAAACAATACTTTAAATTTAATTAAGATCGGTTCAATAGATTTTGCAAAATAAATTTTGCAATCCAGCTTTCGTAAAACAAATTCATTTTTTCAAAATGTTACAGGACTGAAAATAAAGCAGATAGCAAGTTGAAAATTTTTTTGCATATAGAGGTGTACTGTACCTTTCATTTACAATTTTGCAAAATTAAAATCCATTAACACCACGGCGTCAGGAATTTTTTTAAATAAACATTAATTATTGGTGCTACGCGCAGGACAGCGGATAGTTTGCTCTGATTGGGCATTCCAATGACCTTTGACAATGATTGATACATTTTAATTTTTATTACATTTCGATATAAATAAATAAATTTGTTTATTGCAAAATAAAAACACATACTCTATCCTTTGAAATAACACTTTTATTAGCAAAAACTTTCTTTGTTCATATATTTTAACTTAAATAATAAAAGTTTATTATTTTTAAACATATGCAATTGTTTAAACAATATTTCACAAACAATAATAAAATTAGTTTGATTTTTGTGGAATTAAAATATTAAAATACAACAAAATATAGAGTAAGATAATAATATATTAGATAATGATTGGAAGAAATTTTGGTGGAAATCAACTTGTGTGAATCGAACACCGCTGTCCTGCGCGTAGCACCAAAAATTATTGTTTATTTCAAAAATTTTCTGACGCCGTGGTAATTAATCGATTTTAATTTTGAAAATTGCAAATGAAAGGTACAGTACACTTCTATAAACAAAAAAATTTCAACTTGCTATCTGCTTTATTTTCAGTCCTGTATTATTTTGAAAAAATGAATTTTTTTTGCGAAAGCTGGATTGCAAAATTTATTTTGCAAAATTTATTAAACCGATCTTAATGAAATTTACAGTATTATTTTACTGTATCATGAAGTTTTTCTGGGTGAAATATGAAGGTCCTAAGTTTAGCATAATAGGGGAGTGCATTTAGATTTTCACTTCGGAAAAAATCAAACAAGATAAAACTTTTTGTAATTTCATTAAGAAATGTTTAATAATCAACATATCAAAAAGTTCTACTCGAGAAGTGGGTGCTTCATTTTTTATTAAACAAATGAACAGCGAAGTTAGATGTTTTTTTAAATAACTCCAAAAATATAATTTTTAGAAAAAAACTGACTTGACCATTGAAAAATTCAGAAAATTTTACAAAAAAAAACCTTATATAAATATTTTTCTAAAATTAAATCTCTAGCTTCTGTAATTTTTTATTTATAACGCTAAAGTCACCCTTCTCACACACATTGGCGCACTGTAAACTAGCGTTGGAAGAAGTGCACGGTTGAGTTTTTTAAATGTAATTCTTTAACTAATGGACTAAAAGAAATTTTACAAATTGGACATGAAACAATATGAAATAAGCTATCTTACGGTTGTAATAAAAATAAATAAAATGTATGGACATAAGTACGGTGTGGGCGGAAAATGAGACTTACATGAATTTTGTTTAAAAATGAGTTAAAAATGTGTAACTAATACAATTTTACTTATAAAGCTCTCAAATTTGCACAACTTACCTCTCAATCATCTTACTAAACGATGTTTTATTAAAAAAAATCTCAAAAATTTAATTCAAATAATACGCTGTCTCAAAAAATGTAATTTTTGAAAACTTCGTAGTTCTACAGAATTCCCACCATTTTAAGACGGTATTACTCAAGTTTGAATAAATCTAATACAATTTTTTTGATATTTTTTTAAAGCCTAGGATATGATCTTTAAAAAACACTGAATTATTTTAGTTTAAAAATGAAATAAACAATTTGTTTTTGAGAAAACTAAGAAAGATAACAAAAATGTAATACAAAAACCGAAAATTACCAGCTGAAAAAATGTATATACAGAGTGATCAAAACTTTTTTCTGTAAAACTTACCTAAAATTAATTTAATAATAAGCTTCAACAATAATAAATGTTCAACAAAAAAAAATTTTTTTAGCTCTTATACAGTATGTTTGCGTAACTTGGAACCTATTGATAACTTTTTTAATATCAGTTTTACGAAAAAAAGTTATTCTTTATAAAATACTCTGCATCGTATATAACTTAAGATGCAACCATCAAATCTCAAATTTTGTTAATTTTGTACGAGATATGTCAAAAAATATGAATTTCACTCAAGAGTAAAGTACCTTTATATTTCACAATATCGAAAATTTTTATAACGAAAAGTTGTTTGGAATTAAAAACTATGTTCCAATATGTAATTATATCCTTCTAATCGAAAATTTGTTTTTTTTTAATATTGTTTCAAATTAATTATACCAAACATCCTTAAATTTTCACTTATTATTTATATGCAAATATAAAATATTATATTTTATCAATATTATACGAGGTATTATGTAAAAAAATTGCATAAAAGTGTAACTGCATATTGACACATCGTTTTTAATTCTGAACAACTTTCCATAATAAGAATTTTCAGTATAATGAAAAATATAGGTATTTTACTCCTAACTGAAATTTTTATTTATTGACATATCTTGTACAAAATTGATAAAAATTGATATTTTATGATTGCATTTAAAGTTTTAGAATATGCAGAGCTTTTTACTAAGAATAACTTTTTATTTATGATCCCATTGCAACAATTTTTTGAATATTGAAGAGATAGATTTTGAATAATTTGTTCTTTCTTTCTAATACATTTTAATTTTTAATATTATTGTGAAAATTATTTGTTTATCTTGTTTTTTAAGAATCAAATTCCATATTTGTTTGATTGGATTCTACTTGTTTTTCATTTAAATATCCGCCATTTTGGATCCGCCATTTTGAAATTTAAATTTTTAATCTTTAATTCAGATTCAACAACCTGTTAAAAATAAAGACAATAAATGTTTTAGAAAAATGTTCTTTTTTATGTTCTTTTTATAAAATCCGCATTTTGGATCCGCCATTTTATAGTTTATAATGTTAATATTTAAGTTAGGTTTATCAAAGCTCTCAAAAATAAATATATGTAGAAATAAATACATTTTGTAAAGAAATTATGATTTTACAACTATTTTTTAGGTTATCCGCCATTTTGGATCTGCCATTTTATAGTTTAGATTATCAAAATTTGATTCAGGTTCAGCAACCTCTCAAAAATATCCACATATACGTAAACAAACACGTTTTATAAAAAAAATTCGGATTTTACAACTGGTTTTTAAGGAATTTTAGGAAAAAATCCGCCATTTTGAATCCGCCATTTTGAATTTGCAAATTGTAATGCCAGATTCGGGTTCAGCATAATCAAAACTAAAATAAAAACATTTTTTATCAAAATAAAATGTTGAATTCACCCATATTCTTAACATTATTTATACAAAACAATTGTTATTGTTTAAACAATTAATAAACAATTAGCGGCGAAATTTGTGAGTAGAACTTTTTACTTTAACATATTTATAAACTAACAAAAAAAGTTTTAGAAAAATATAAACTTGTTTGATTTTTTCCGAAACATTGTATCTTCTCGTTCTAATTGCACTCCCCTATAAGTTGTTGAAAAACGTAAAATGCGAATACTTGTTTTTGTATGGTTTTTTTCGCAATTATTGCTATTTTGCAACTAGGGTGACTATTTTTTAAATTTTTAACCAATTCTATGTTGTAGGAAATTTAATTACGCAACTTTTATGTCAGTACAACTTTTCTCGGAAATGTATACTTTTAAAGTTATAATCAAAAAACCAAGAAAAAAATCGAATTTTTCCTTCAATTTTTGACATTTTGATTATTTAAACAATGTTCCGGACCTTTTTGAGAGGGAGGATAACTTAAATATTATTATTTGATTTATTTTCAAGCAATTTCTGCAAAAAAATTTGAGTCACCTCTCAACGTCTATCTCAAAACAGATGCGCCCTGGACTATATTGAATTTAAAATAGTCTTGATTTATGCAAATTTCAAGAAGGTGTAAAAGGGCCTAGCCGGGTAAGATGGTGAAAAGTGCCCCCAGCTCGATTTAAATTCCATATAGGCCACTTTTTAGCACATATAGAGGAACTCACTTTCTGAAATTTTTAGCCCCCTAGGTGGTCACGTGACCCCCCTAGAGCCTAATTAGGCATTTTATGTTTTTATTTTTTATCTCAGCCGCATCAAGAGCTAGCCAAAAACTTTATTTAAAAAAGTTGTAAGTTTCAAAAAGATCTATATGAAAAAAATTTTTTTATTATTTTTTGGCGGGAAATTCGAATTTTTAGAACAATTTTAAACTTTTAAATAACTCTGAAAAAAAAACTAAGACACTCGTTTTTACGAAAATCAATTATAATGTGTATTTTTGCAAAATCTTTCACGCTAAATTTTTTCAGAATTTTAAAATTGGTGAAACGTACCTTTAAAAATAAAAAACCGCGTTTTTTCGGTTTTTTTTCGTTTTTTAATACAATTTTATACATATTTTTCAAAAAAGGTAACACTGTCACTAGAATAGGTAAAAACTGAAAAATAATTGGGGTTTGCTTAATAAAAATTTTTTGTAACGCCATCGATTTTCAAGATACAGAAAACAATTGAAGAAAACAAAATTTTACACATTTTTTACGATTTTGCTGAAACTACTGGCAAATTGTAATAAAACTTGGCGGGATTTAAGAGGTAGTTATTGTGCATGTTTTGACATACAATTAAGGATTTGATATTCATCATTGGCGCGCATAGGGGTAATGGTCTGAACTTTTTAAAGAATAAAGATAGTACGCCACTGACATATTTCAAATTAACAATGGTTTTTGAATTTCTCGTTCAATTTGTGACAAAAAATGTATCTTCTTATTTTTTCATCCGACGCGACATTTTTATTCAAAAAATAAAAGATCTTAACCCTTACAAAGTATTCGAACTTCTAGTACTTTCTACATCTACATAATAAACTCGTACATCCATTATTATCAAAATTAATTCGAATACTTTGGAAGCGTTAAGATATTTTATTTTTTGCAGCAAAACAGCGCGTCATATGAAAAAATGAGAAGAGAGATTTTTTATTGAAAATTGAACGAGGAATTCAAAAATGATTGTTAATTTGAAATATGTCAGTGGCGTACTATCTTTTTTCTTTGAAAAGTTCAGACCATTACCCCTATGCGCGCCAATGATGAATATCAAATCCTTAGTTGTATGTCAAAACATGCACAATAACTACCTCTTAAAACCCGCCAAGTTTTATTACAATGTTGCCAGTAGTTTCGGCAAAATCGTAAAAAATATGTAAAATTTTGCTTTCTTCAACGCCCTGTATCTTGAAAATGGATATCGTTACAAAAATGTTTTATTAAGAAAATCCCAATTATTTTTCAGTTTTTTACCTATTCTAGTGACTGTGTTAAATTTTTTGAAAAATATGTATAAAATTGTATCAAAAAACGAAAAAAAAACCGAAAAAATGCGGTTTTTTATTTTTAAAGGTACGTTTTACCAATTTTAAAAATCTGAAAAAATTAAGGGTGAAAGACTGTTTAAAAATACACATTATAATTAATTTTCGTAAAAACGAGTGTCTTAATTTTTTTTTCAGAGGTATTTAAAAGTTTAAAATTGTTCTAAAAATTCTAATTTCCCGCCAAAAAAATAAAAAAAAATTTTCATCTAGATCTTTTTGAAACTTACAACTTTTTTAAATAAAGTTTTTGGCTAGCTCTTGATGCGGCTGAGAGAAAAAATAAAAACATAAAAAGCCTAATTAGGCTCTAGGGGGGTCACGTGACCACCTAGGGGGCTAAAAATTTCAGAAAGTGAGTTCCTCTATATGTGCTAAAAAGTGGCCTATATGGAATTTAAATTGGGTTGGGGGCACTTTTCACCATCTTACCCGGCTAGGCCCTTTGAGATGCAATGATCGGATTTGTACTATTATGGTCTAAAAGATTTTGAACAAGGACAAAAGTTTCTGTAGGAGGAACACTAGGAAAAATATTTTTTACATCAAATGAAATTAGTCTGGAGTTGTTGGTCAATTGAAAATGTTATATTGAATTAACTAGTTCTAGTGTATTTTTGACACTATTCAACCGACTAACATATTACAGGAATACCAGATAGTAAACACCTTTGTCTATCTCGGGTCTAGTATAACTAACGATGGTAACTGTGAAGCAGAAGTTCGGAGACGTATTGCTATGGCAAAAAATGCGATGAGTCGCCTAACTAAAGTTTGGAAAGACAGATCTATCTCTCAAAATATCAAGATGAGACTGGTGAATGCCCTTGTATTCTCAATATTTCTATACGGAGCAGAGACTTAGACTCTTCGCGCATGCGAACTCCAAAAAATTGATGCCTTTGAGATGTGGTGCTGGAGAAGAATGCTGCGCATACCTTGGACAGCTCATAGGACAAACGTTTCCATTCTAAACCAACTCAATATTAAAAAAAGGCTGTCCACAATTTGTCTGCAACGAATTCTGCAATTCTTTGGTCACGTGGTTCACAGAGGTGACGACAGTTTGGAGAGATTAATTGTTTCTGGAAACGTTCCGGGGAGAAGATCAAGAGGACGATCACCAACTAGATGGTCTGACCAAATAAAGCATTCAGCTGGAAACTCATTCTGCGAAGCTCTTAGAGCAGCTGAAGATAGAGACCAATGGAGAAACATTGTTAGGAATATTGGAAGAAATCACGATCCTCAGTAATGGGGAAACGACAGGAGAGAGAGTGTGTATTTTTACGGTGAATTTAGGTGAAAATTTAGTGTATTCTGTAATAATATCTGACAGTTTTTTTGAAAGTTTATATGACGGAGCTGTATAAAAAGAAACTACAGGTCTTATTGGGTGGTCAGGTTTGTGTAGTTTAATAAAATAGTATAACTTAGGAGGTTGTGGGTTCATGATATTAAGGTATTTCTGTTAGGTTGGATTTAATATTGATTTTGAATTTTCAATAGAGTTTAATTTGTTTTCGGTATTTTTCTGTGGGGTCTTAAAAATACAGATATAATTCTGAATGACCAACTCGAGACAAACAGCTCTCCACTCCTCAACCTCTTCAGTTAAAGACCTTAAAAAGGCAAACACATTGTAAACTAAATCACTTGAGAAAGGCACTCTGCCGAAACAGCTGTAGTCACATAGTTATAATAAATTTTGTGGAAGTATAGAAAACAAACGCATTCAGTGTTCAGTTAGATAAAATGAACTTCCATCAAGTAACGGTCGAATCCATCAATTATTTTATTTTCTACATGTGCACACAATTTATATCTATTTATTTTCACTACAGCTGTTTTGGCAGAGTGCCTTGCTCAAGTGATGTATCTTTAGTATGCGTCTACACTTTATAGTCTTTAACTTAATAAGTTGAGGAGATGAGAGCTGTTTGTCTTACGTTGGTGATTCAGAATTACATATGTATTTTTAGTCTAGGCGCCAGAGGGGTCACCGTGTCCTTTTCAATTCTGATGGACAAACTCAACGGTTTGTTATGGATTTTTGGCTGCTGATTACGAATTTAGAGGGTGGATTTCGATCCGAGTGGTCAAAAAATTGTTATAAACAATTTAATAGTTTATAAGGCTCTGGCTCATAAACTAAAAGAGATAAAAATGTTTTAATTAAAATTGGTCCCTTAATAAAAATAAAAAAAAAAACGTTTACTAAACTTAAATCCAACAATTAGAACTCAAGATATTGTAAAATTAGTGCACAATGCAAATGGCAAATTGCAAAATAAGTATTTTTCGAAGTTTTATCGATCGTAACTCGGCTTCTACGCAAGAAAATGAGTCTTAGAAGATATCATTTTAAAGATTAAATAATAGACTTCCAAACAAAGTTTATCAGATAACTTTACCTTTATTTGTTTTAAGGTTATACTCGTTTTAAATTATAATTTTTTTAAAAAACTTTTACACTACCTATGTAATTTGTTCATAATAGTCCGTTCTTTAACGGTAAAATATCGCAAAACCTCTAAATTTTAAAGAACCGCTTAGATTGACATGAAATTTGGCACACAGATAGCTAACATGTCAAAGAAAAAAAGTGATATTGTGCTGATATGTGCTTTTGCCCTGGGGGTGGTAATATTCGTCCAAAGTAAGTCAGGAAATGGATAAACTGGCTAATTTTAAGTAACTTTTGTTCTATTTTTCACTAAGTCAATACTTTCCGAGGTATTTGGCAGTGAATATGTTCATTTTTTTAACAAAATAACCACGCTTTTAGACGGTTTTTTGCAAATAACTCAAATAGTAAGTATTTTGTTGAAAAAAAATTCTTATCAAAAATACAGCCTGTAAAAAATTAAAAAAAAATGGTGTATATATCACGTCTCTATACCTATTAGAAGCAGAGTTATAGCTAATGAAAAATAGGTTCATATTCGTCAAATTCCAAATGGAATATTTTAACTTGAAATAACCAAAAATGAGGCACATTTCGGGGAAAACTCATTACAACTTATTTCAAGTGTATAAAAAAAAACTTCATTTTTGTTTTATAAAAAAAATTTCTAGCATCAAAAGTAAACAAGTTACGCTCAAAATAAAGTTAGTTCCTTTTTGTTTTGGTAAAAAAATCGAGAAAATCACCCCCTAATTAGTATCTTAAATGAACTTAATGATTAGGACTTCACAAGTTTCTTGACTCGTGTATGTATTGTTTATATGATCTGTAAGTTTCATCGGTTCAAAGTCCTTATTAATGAAAAGGCTGTAGTTAAAAGGGGTTGAACGAGTCACTGATCACGAATGTATGCAAATTTAGAAACACCAAATCTTAATCAATTTTTGTCTAACAGAAAAACAAAAAAATACATGATATTCAGAAAAGAAATGCTGACTTTTTTTGTTTTTCGAGGTTTTTGGTAACTCTAACAATTTTTAAGTTATTTTGAAAAAAAGCATATTTTTCAAAATTTAAATTTTTAAAAATTTTACTTTGAAACCAAATTTTTTCAAAAATAAGCACTTTGAATCAATGAAATTTACAGAACATATAAACACAACATAAGTAAAATAATTTGTGGAGCGGTAACGATTAATTGCATTTAAGTTGCTAATTAGGGGGTGGTCTTCCCAATTCTTTTTTGCCAAAACAAAAGGAACCAACTTTATTTTGAGCGTAACTTGCTTAAATTTAATGCTAAAAACTTTTTGTAAAAACAAAAATAAAGCTTTTTTTAAACACTTTAAAAAAGTTATAAGGGGTTTTCCCCAAAACGTGCTTAATTTTTTGGATATTTCAAGTCGAAATATTCTATTTGAAATTTGGTGAATATGAATCTATTTTTCATTGGCTATAACTTTGGTTCTACGAGATCCAGAGACCTAACGCGTACACCATTTTTTTTACTTTTTATAGGCTATATTTTTGCTAATAAAGTATTTTTCGACAAAATACTTACTTTTTGAGTTATTTGCGAAAAACCGTCTAAAAATGTGGTTATTTTGTTGAAAAATTAACATATTCACTCGCAAATAACTCGAAAAGTGTTGACTTGGCGAAAAAGCTCTATAGAACAAAAGTTACTTAAAATTAGTCAGTTTACCCATTTCCGGACTTATTTTGGACATATATTTTTTCACCCCCAAAAGGGGGTGAAAGTCACCCCAGGGCAAAAGCACACATCGGCACAATATCACTTTTTTTCTTTGACATGTAAGCTATACGTATGCCAAATTTCATGTCAATCCAAGCGGTTCTTTAAAATTTAGAGCAAAAACCGTGAAAGAATATACTATAAGGGTTTTTAGTAAATTTGAGCAATAAACATTTATACTTTAATTAACATTAATAATAGAAAAACTAAAAAGGAACAATTTAAGCTTACGAAAATGTTTATGTTAAAAGTTTATTTTTGGCCAAGATATCGATATTTTAATGGCGAGCTATGAGGCTCAAGATCGGCTCACAGTGGAGTAATATCACGGTAAAGACACCGATCGACTGCTCTCGTGTTACACTATTTTGCTCAGAAGTTATGCCCTATAAGCTGAGATTCCCTGTATATCTCAATGCATATACACGAAAGAAAATCTTTGTTCAAATAGTATTAATAAAAATACTATCAACTTTTTTAAATATTTTTAGTTATTTCATACAAAAAATAGAAGACAAAGTAGATATGTAGAATGAAAGGTGATAGGACGTTCAGTATTTTATTAGGATCTTCAAGAATGAAAAATGAAGATAAAGTACATATACATAGAAATTATAATTTGCATCGAGAAGTTAGCGCGTGAACCTTTACGCTGTGAGCCGATCTTGAGCCTCAGGTGAGCTATTAAAATAGCTACCAAAAATAAACGTACGAACATTTTCAAAATGCTCAAAATGTTCCTTTTGTGTTCTTCTATCATAATTGTTAATTAAAGTATAAATGTTTATAGCTCAAATTTGCTTGAAACCCTTATAAACAAATTAATGTACAATTTTTTTAAGTAAATTATAATTTTAAACGTGTATAAATTTAAAAGAAATGCAGATAAAATAATTTAACAAACTTTGTTTGGAAGCCTATTAATTAAGCTTTAAAACGAGACCTTCTAATGAAATCCACCCTCGAAATTCTTAATCTGCAGCCAAAAATTCATAAGAAACCGTTGAGTTTGTCCATCAGAACTCAAAAGGATACAGTGACCTCTATTTGGCGCCTAGACTATTTTTAATTTAATAATTTTCACAGATTGTAATAAATATAGCTTAAGGCTAACTCCCCGTTAAGATAAGTAAAATGCCCTCACTCCAAGAATTCATTTCTTTTGACTATCTGATTAAAAAATAAGACTCAGCACAATTTTAACCCTCTGCCCCCCACTACCACCAGAAATGTTTTTTGTTTTTATTTTTTTAGGTGGATTCCAATTAATTTCAAAACATCAAATTCAAATCCAAAATTCACACGCACTGATGAGGCTTTTACAAAATATATCTATTTTTTATAGACCCATAGGTTTAGTGCACGGTTATTAGACTTTATTACGGTTGTCTTGTCCGACGGTGGTGGGGAGACTTATATTTTTGACTTTACGTCACAAGAGTTTACATTCCCCTATTTTTAAATTATTTTCGATCATTGAATGTGTGTTATTGTGTATATATGTGTATTATTTGTGTTATTATGAAATAATAAGACAAATAGTACACATTTTATCTTATACCGGGTGGCAAATCGTAAAAAGGGCCATAGGAAACTCAATGTAAAATTCTGAATTGTTGAATTCCTGCTTCCCTAATTATTCTACATCAAAAGTCATAGAGAATACTTGTAGAGAATTAAAATCTTTATTAAAATCAAAAGTTAAAATTGTTCTGCAATTTAAATGCATTCCAAAATTTTGAAAAATATGATACATTTGCCACAATAGGTATGCGTGTAAAAGTAAGGCCACACGTTACTATGCTGACAGTGCTCACACCATTGACTGAATAAAAAAATCTTTATTATTAATCCTTTCTCCGCACTTGAGGGTATCTTATCAACTGTATTGTTTTTAAACAATAGATGATAAAATAAAAATATTGACAGTTCAAAAATGTGAACATTATTGCATTGTGTGTGGCCTAAGTTTGGGCTGAAAACTAAAATGTATTACATTTTTACAAAATTTTGGAATATGTTTAATTACGTAGACCAATTTTAACAGTTATTTCCAATACAGATTTCAATCCTCTTCAAATAGTTTCTAATGTCTTTTGATGTAAAATAATTATTAGGGAAGCTGGAATTCAACAGTTCAGAATTTTACATTGAGTTAATGCAAAACTTTGACGCATGTCAAAATTCTTAATGTGTTTTAATTGTATTAATTTTTTTCGAATCCTGAGAAAACTAATAAATATTTTTGAAAAATTTAAACTCAGAATGAAAGACTACATTATTACCGAGGGCTGAAAGTCCCTGAAAACTTCTATAATGTTTATTTTAATAAGTTACAGGGCTGAAAATTAAAGAGAAGTGTGATATTTAATTTCAACTATTTCATTCAATAGAATCTGCTTGTTTATTCTAAGGGGCTTCCTGCCCTCGGTAATAATGTAATCTTGCGTCCTGCGTTTAAATTTTTCTAAAATACTTGGTTTTCTCAGGATTCGAAAAAAATCATATTACGATTCAAATGACAGTAAACTCTCGTGACGTAATCTCACCCTTAATGTTCATTGGTTAGTCGATTTAGGCAACCGTAGTCATAGATTTATAATACTCTAGATTGCGCCTTACGATCTTAAAATGGGTGACGGTTGCGACAGAGATAAATGAGCCTATTTGGTCGGTAGTCTCTTTTTAATTTAAGGGGAATATCGACGACGTGACTATCCCACTTTATCGAGTATTATGTATTGACAGTTCGAGCGGGTGGTGACGAGAAATGGTCTTTGGTCTTCGGACATGGATAATCGTGGTTCGAATCCCATACCAACTTTACCTTTTTTATTTTTAATTTAATCAATATTGCGTTTATTAGATATTTTTACATCTGAAAAATGGACCTAAGTAAATCTAGCAGATAATAAATGTATGTATAGTAAGTTAATATTGGAATACATAATTATTTGTAAAATAAGTCATTCGTTATTAATATAAATTCGGCCCTATTCGAATGACGTGAATAAGGTTTGTATTGCTTCTACCTTTTTAAAAAATTGTAATAATAGTTTCATAAATAAAAATAATGTCTAATTACTTATAATTGAATCGGTCATTTCAAAAACAGCAAAGTCCACAATTTTCAGAAACTAACTTTTTGAGAGGAATAGACTCCTTTAAGATAAACGTTGTGTGCAAAAACGACACCAGTCCAGTAAAAACATTAGGAACAAAACTACAATATAACTCTGAATTTTGATGTCATCCATTTCATCCATCTTTCGACTATATATGTAGTTTTCTTTGCTCTTCTGTAAAATTAGGAATATGTGACTCGTGTCTCGTGTTGTTTTTGAAATGATCGTTTCAATTAATAAATCGATGATGGTACATTATGTTGATATTAATTATTGGTAATTTGTACGAATATTTTTAACAATTACTTTATACTATTGTACCATTAACTTATTAAAAAAATAACATTGGCTTTTATATTTTTAAAAATCTATAGGTACCTACACAGTTTTTCTTATTTGTTATATATTTCTTTGCTTAGATTTATTTTAGAGATATAATAATATCTAATAAACGCAATATTGATTAAATAAAAAATAAAAAAAGTGAAGATTGGTATGGGATTCGAACCAGGATTATCCACGTCCGAAGACAAACGACCAGTTCTCGTCGCCATCCGCTCGAACTGTCAAATCATCTAAAATACTCGTCGATAGAGTAGGATAGTGACGTCGTCGATACTCCCCTTGAATTAGAAAGAGACTACCGACCAAATAGGCTCATTTATCTCTGTCGCAACCGTCACCCATTTTAAGATCGTAAGGCGCAATCTAGAGTATAATATATCTATGACCGTAGTAATGTCTAAGAACCGTGGATTTAGTGCACCTACATAACCTCAAAAAACATTTTTATTTATTTTAATTTTTTTAAGCTTTAACTTTTATTCCTTTTTTGGAGATGGCTGTAGGTTTAATTTTATTTATTTTGTGTATGTTATCAAAAAGTCTCTTTCTATTTTTTTCAGATTTTTCCATTCGAAAATCCGAAAAATTGGTTTTTTATGGGAGTTTTGTGTACTTTTCTTATTTTATAGACTTTATAGACATTTTATAGACAAAATACATCACATTTAAAAAAAAATTTGAAAATTCAAAACTACCTCATACATTGTATTTCCTTTTGGAAAAATCAAGTAAAACCGTAAAGATATTAAGTGTTCGAGTTTAGAACTCCAAAATTTTTTTTGGAGTGTTGGAGAATACTGAGTCTTTTTGGAGTATTTATTAAAAAATCAATTAAAACCGTAAAGATATTGCGTATCGAGTTCAGAATTCCAAAATTTTTTTGGAGTATTGAGTGAAACCAAATTTTTTCCAAAAGTACTGAAAGGAAATATAATGTATGTAGTATTTTTGAAAATACGTTAGTTGAACGACCTTCAAAATGAGGTATCACTCAACCCATTTCTATTAAAGATTTTGGGGGTTGTGTCTGCCCCCGCTATAGGTTTGGTGTAATTTAGTTGAAAACTGGTCTGCAAAATGTTCCCTTTACAAGTAAATTTGACGTGTTTTTGCATATTTTTAGATTTTTTATAGGGACTAAATTGTAGAGGGTGGCACTAAATATTTTCAATTAGGCTTGGCTTAGATTTTAGTCACAGCCGGACCTATAAAGTTTAAAAAATGAAGGAAAAATGTGTTTTTCTTGTTTTATCAGCAATGTAATATAAATGAAAAGTGGAAAGTGGAAAGTCTATGTGAAAAAAAAACAGGAAACAAATGTTCAGTTTCATAAATCAATAATAAATATAATCCGGTCAACTTAGACATCAAAATAGTTGGCAAATAACAAAAATTGCCGGAGAGCCAAATTTTGGTAGAGAGCTAGAGTTTACCATAACAAATTAAGTTTTAAAAGTCCCCATCGATCTCATGTGTACAACAAAAGTTATTCGGGGTCAAAAGTCAAAATTTGAGATTTTTTGGATTTTGCTCGAAAACGGTAAGTTTTATCAAAAAAAAAACATCAAACCAATGTTGTAGATCTTAACATTCTCTACAAAAATAGTCCTTACAATTTTTTTCCTAAGAGTTACCATTCCTGAGATATGGCGATTTTAAAAGTTACTTTATACATTATATGCACATATATTATAAGCCACGTATATACATAATGTGGCACTTAAGACAAGTGCATATTTATGTCTCTTTTATATACTATTCTGAAAATATTCAAACTGAATATCCTCGTGGAATCCACGTGGCCTTGAAAACATTTGGCTATACCATTGTTTAAAAAAGAACAGATTGTCTATTGTAAACAATGGCTACAATATTGTCTGTAGGTCTTATTCATATTATCTGGTTTTTTTAGTGCTAAAGGTTCAGTTCAAGTGAATATAAGTATGTACTTATTACAAGCGTCTACCATTTAGCAGACATTATGGGCTTACAGTGACAGTGGTATTTGACGGCTAAAATGACTCGACAAAGAATATTAAAGCTGCAGAACAACGTCGTCGAACTACAAAAACATCATCGGGATCCGAGATTATCTTTGATGAAAATATAACAGTTCCAGCGAAACAACAACAATTTTTCGCTAACATTGGGTGCGTTCGGACGACCACAGCGGCTGGACAGCTGAGCCAGCAGTAGCTGTCAGACGTCACCGCTGGAAGCCAGCCGCTGAGAGATTTACTAAGCTTTCCCTATCACGGCTGGATGCAACCACTCAGCCGATTTCTGCTGGCAGCCAGCCGCTATGGTCGTCCGAACGCACCCATTAAGAGGAAACAGTAGCGATCAACAGGTGGCGAAAACGCGTTTCAAGATTGCGGCTGTAATTTTGAATATTTTTTCGAGATATTTGGCACACGTATTCGTAATATAATAAAGAATAGCGGTACAGAGCCCAATTTGAAAAATATATCAATATGTGGAAATTACTCTGTAATTAAATACAATATTAAAAAACGAGCCTGTACCGCCATTAAGAAGAACAAAAAATACACTTTCTTCAAATAAATTTTTTTATACAATGCCTAGATTTTGTGTCATTTTGGAACTACTAAAAATTTTTTATTTCATTAGTAGTTCCAAAATGACATAAAATCTAGGCATCGGATAAAAAAGTTTATTTGAAGAAAGTGTATTTTTTTGTTCTTCTTAATGGCGGTACAGGCTCGTTTTTTTAATATTGTATTTAATTACAGAGTAATTTCTACATATTAATATATTTTTCAAATTCGGCTCTGTACCGCCATTCTTTATTATATTACGAATACGTGTGCCAAATATCTCGAAAAAATATTCAAAATTACAGCCGCAATCTTGGAACGCGTTTTGGCTACCTTTTGATCGCTACTGTATCACCTTAATAATAAATCTCGTTTCATTTCCATGTTAAGTGACAAATTAACAGCTGCGAATATTGAAGCGAAACAAGCTAAAAATGACGCAGATATCCTTATAATTGAGACAGCAATTGAAAAATTTAAGGCAACAAACCCAACAATTGTAGTTGGTGAAGATGTTGATTTGTTAGTACTGCTTACTGCAAGGATTCCAGTAGATAAAGTTATTTATTTTCTGAAACCTGGAAGGGCTCAACAGCGAACAGAAATAAATAAAATAAAAAAAACTTTTCTTCGTAAAGTTTATCGGCTTATCCCAAATGCCAAAAGTAAATTTTATTTTTACATGCGATAACCGGTTGCGACACTACGTCAGCAATGTACAGAAGAGGCAAAAAGATTTGACTGACTGCTGTAAAGTTTTTACAGAAATTGGTTCCACACCGCAAACAATAATAATTACGGAAGGAATTCGCTTTCTTCTTGCGGTTTATGAAGCACCAAAAAAAAATTAGTTGTCTTGATAAATACCGATACCTACTTAACTTTTGTAAAAAATACGCGAAACAATAAACAAGTACAACTATCATGTCTTCCTCCAACATCAGCATCTGCTTTTCAACATTTGTATCGAGCATATTATCAAGTTCAAACATGACTAGGCAATGAACTGAATCCAGTAGGCTGGGGTTGGAAATTAATAGATAATACTCTGGAACCGATTAAAACCTTATTCCCACCTGCTCCAGAAAAACTCCTTAACACTATTTTTTGCAATTGCAAAAAAGGTTGTAGTGCCAAATGTCAATGTAAAAAACTCGGGTTGCTGTGTTCTCTAGCGTGTACCAACTGCCAAGGTCAATCTTGCTCAAATTTCCAGTTTAGTACAACAGAGGAAGACTCCTGTGATTTTAATGAAGATACCAATGACTCAGTCACATTTGAACAATTTTTGAACATCCAGCAAGAGGAAGAGGAAGAAGATGAAATCAAAGAATACTTGACTGTTGAAGTAGACTTTCAAGAATATGAAATATCTCTTTAGATATAAAATATCTAAAGAAATCAAAACAATAGTTAATCTAATAATCAATAGCAATATCAATAATCAATATCAATAATAAGGTAATATCTCCTAGAACTCGACCGATATTGTTTCCTTAAATTATCCTAAAATTATCAAAACAGTTAGTGGAGTAGGCCTACAGGGGGGAAAACACGATAAAAAACGCGCCGAGTACACTACCTCACAGGTGGTGTGGAAAGGTGTGCATATCATGTATAATGTGACTCTTAGAATCGCGATATCTCAGGAATGGCAACTCTTAGGAAAAAAATAGTAAGGACTATTTTTGTAGAGAATTTTAAGATCTACAACTTTGGTTTAAGGTTATTTTTTGATAAAACTTACTGTTTTCGAAAAAATCCAAAAAATCTCAAATTTTGTCCTTTGACCCCGAATAACTTTTGTTGCACACATGGGATCGATGGGGACTTTTAAAACTTTATTTGTTATGGTATACCCTAGCTCTCCACCAAAATTTGGCTCTCCGGCAATTTTTGTTATTTCAAATGTCTATATAGACCGGGTTAATAATAATACAATATTTTTTTAATATTTAAATAAGATCCTAAAATAAACAAGCTAAATTTAGATGTTGACCACACTCACTTTTTAGTCACTATTCCCTTTAAAACACTTTCCAAAGCTTATACATCCCCTGCAGCTTTTTACTATCCAACTACCTGTCGGCCTTCTTTAATCTCATTAGAAAAACATTTATCCCATACATAAATTTCCAGTCAATTTCGCAAAATGACTTATCCACGCAAAAGGGGTATAGTTGGAAGTGAACAAAAACAACCTTTTCCTAGATCTAGACCTTTATAATACCCTCAAAGTATATTTGGAGAACGACCATAATGGTTACTTGCTTCTCTGTTCAAACAAAGAATTTCTATAATAGCCTTTCGGAGTCGGATAAGGGAAATTATTTTAAGAAAATTTACCACAGGGTCAAAATTAATGTTTGAGGGATTGTCAGACAACTTTTATTTACATTTTTAAATACTATTATTTTCAAAAACCTTTATTTTGTGGTAGATTTTTAAAAAATCTACTAATTTAATACATAGATAAGCTGTTCGAATAAATCTACTCGAATATCAAAAAACTACTCAAAAATATATTTTTAATTTAATAATGGATATATTATTATAACTCCACCTTTGATAACACTGCTAACATTGCAAATATAACAGACTGTTTGACTGTTGACCACGCAACATCCATTAGTATGATACAATTGATCCAAAAGATGGCATAACCCAGACATCCAAAGTGAAAGTTATCCTTCAACGCCAAATTGTTCTGTATGGTCCACATAATATTAGACAAAAGTCACATCATTTGGAGCGTCGAGTTTGGGGGGGGGGGGGGGAGAAATCGGTAAATTCTTTTACGTTTTTCGTCAATATTTCTAAAACTATGCGGTTTAGCTTGAACAACCTTCTGTACAAAAATATTCTACATTAAATTTGAAATAAAAAAGGCATAATCCTTCTAAAATGGAGGGTTCCAAAGTTACGCAGGTAGTATAGTATAATTGGTCCAAAAAAAGGCCTAACCCAGACATCCTAAGTAAAAGTTTTCCTCCAACTCCAAACTGTTCTACATGGTCCACATATTGTTCAGTAAAAAGCTACACCATTTTGAGCGTCCGGTTTGGGGGGAGATGGGAGAGAAGTCGGTAAATTAGTAGTTTTTTAGGTTTTTCGTCAATATTCCTAAAACTATGCTTTAGCGTAAACAACGTTCTATACAAAAATGTTCTACATAAAATTTAAAACAAAAACGATCCTATACATATTTGTTATAAAATCAACGGTTCCACAGTTACGGAGGGTGAAAAGTGGAGGTTTTCAATACTTCTTATATTTTTTGGACAATTGATGATGATTTTGGGTGGTGAGGTTAACGTTTCTTCAAGGGCTTATCACTAACATACGATCGGCCACTGAAATAGCAAATTTTATTTACAAACAATCCTGTTAAAGAAAATTTCTGTCAGTAATAATATTATAAATTGCCCAAAAAATATAAAAAGTATCGAAAACCTCCACTTTTCACCCTCCCTAACTCTGGAACCGTTGATTTTATAACAGTTATGAATAGAACCTTTTTTATTTTGAATTTTATGTAGAACATTTTTGTATAGAATATTGTTTACGGTAAAGCATAGTTTTAGAAATATTGGCGAAACACGTAAAAACACTACTAATTTACCGACCATCCCCATCTCCCCACCCCCCCCCCTAATCGGACGCTCAAAATAGTGTAACTTTTCACTGAACAATATGTGGACCATATAGAACAATTTGGTGTCGGAGGATAACTTTCCAGGCATCACACTTTGGGCCTTTCCGAATTGCAAAGAACGAAATGTCACGGATGTACTAGAGCCATCTACCGAAAAACAAAGTAAGTTATCAATCGAAGTAGCACGGAAAAGAACAATAAATATCGTTCCCATACCACCAGATTGACAACAGGTGGAATACTGCTTCGTAGAGTAAGTAGCTCATTTCAATGATCGTTTTTAGGCGTGCATAAATGTGTTAGGAGGTAATTTTGAACAATTTATGTAATTAAGTATTAAAAATATTTTATTAAAAGTACAGTGGAACCCCGATAAGTCGGCCCCCGATAACCCGGAAGTCCAGCTAACCCGGACCGATTTTTATCAGACAAACATTACAACAATAAAAATGTATGTCCTTTATGCTGGATTTTCCAATTTCTTTTCAACATCTTAAAATATTTTCTTTTATCTTTCCTTATAAACATATTGTTCGAATACTATAATATCTTATATTTTTCAGGCTAATTTTATTTATCATAATAAACTTTCTTCGTAAAAATTTGTCGCTTTAGCGAATTCCTATGCAGTTCATTCGTTTCAATTTTCAATGTCAAACACATTATACAATGAGAGATAATGCGTATTTGTGTAATTTGATACATAATATACCTTAGTAAAAATGTGTTATCGAAACCAACAGGCATCTGTAGTATCCTTTATTTACTTGAAACTGTCTTAGCATTGTTTAGAAAAAACTATTAAAAAATTATTTTTCAAACAATGGTCTTAGTCTTCACTCTTATTAAATAACATAAGTTCGTTCTCGTTGCGAGATGGTATTGTGTGTAGTAAAGTCGCATTGTTCGTTCCGTTCTGTAATCGTTCGTAAATATATTCAGTTTTTTTGTTTTTGTTTCAAAATGATAACAAAAGACAGTTTGGACAATCGGTGCAAAGATAAGAAAGCTAAAAATGAGACTCTCGACGACGCTTTGTATGTGTGGAACGCGAACGTGGTTTACAAGTGTCTGTGTGCCAATTATAACGGAGTTTATCTGTAAGCATACCATATTTTAATAATTTTTACCATTTTCTCCGGCTAACCCGAATTTTCGATAACCCGGATCGGCCGCGGTCCCGATTAATCCGAGTTAACGGGGTTCCACTGTAGCTTCTAATTTTTTCAAACATGTTTGTTTTGCAAAATGTATTACTGGTAAATTATTTTTCGTTCCTTAGTTGTTACATTGTTAAATTTACATACAAAAGTAGTGTTTAATTGTCTTCACAAAATGTTGTATTTTGTGTTTGTGTGTCTTTTGTAAAATTTATTACAAATTTTTTTTCTTTATTTGTTACATATACATAAAAAAGTAGTTTTTAATTGTTTCAAAAATGTTGCATGTTGTGGTTGTTTTTTTTTGTAAAATGTATTACTAATAAATTATTTTTATTTATTTATTTGCTACATTGTTACATTGATTACTGTATTAATAATCAGTAATCATCAATTGCCAATTCAGTCATGGCTTACTTAAAGTTTAGGTAAATTTAGAAATCTAAAATAATTTGCTCTGAAAAATGAAAATATCTCGAAAACTAATAAATGTGGACATATGTAATGTTAGGTATATAAAAATTAAAGTACTGTTATGATACCTTTTAATAATGATATAAAATACAGGGTGTTCCATTTAACATTACTGAGAAAATAATGTACTTGCGTTTTGACTCACCCTGTATTTGATATAAAGTAGTAATGTCAATAATTCTTGAAAATTTTGACAATAAATGGAAAAATATGGCATTAATAAACCATTGCTGTTGTGCTTATTTTTATTTATACAGGGAGTTGAACTGGTTACGATTTTCTTACAAAATTGGTTATAACTTTGTAAATACCCTGTATAACATAACAAACCTATATGTTTTTGTGATGGAGAAGTGACAGGATTTCGAGATAAAATAAAATATGGGGTGTTCCATTTAAAAAAATATAAGTTTGGTCTGACACTGTGTTATTGAACACAGTGTTAACATTCTAACTAATTTTGTAATGTGAAGCTCAAAGTTGGCTACAATTTTTGTTATTAACTTTTATTGCTGTCTATTACTATAGCGGATCTATTGAGCTTTACCCCACTAATCAATCACCCTGTATTAATTTATTATTATAAGCAGAAATATAATATTCTATTATTGCAGTAAAGATCACAAATCAACCAACAAAACGCGTGAGTCTGGATGACTAACTACAGACATTTTTAAAAATGTCTAAGTGTTGTTCTTGCCGGCGCTGGGTCTCGAACCCATGCGAGTCAGACATCCTACCGCTGAGCTACGCCGGTCCTAATCAAAATAAAAGGTGAAAACAACTTTTCGAGAGTGGTTTGAAGTCAAATTTTTACCAGAAATCAAAAAACATTTAAAAACAAACAACTTGTCGCTATTAGCTCTGTTTTTGAAATCTCATCGCATCCTGAAACGCATATCTTCTTCATGTGCCATCTCCGTGACGGAGGTTGGCAATCATCATGGCTATTCTGATCTTAGATGCTGCTGCTCTGAATAGTTCGGTTGATGTGCATCCGTACCATTCCCTCAAGTTACGCAACCACGAGATTCGTCTCCTTCCTATACTTCTCTTGCCCTGGATTCTCCTCTGTATAATCAACTGAAGTATGTTGTATCTCTCATTACGCATAACATGCCCCAGGTACTGCAGCTTTCGTGTCTTGATGGTTTCCAATATTTCCAGTCTTTTGTTGACTCTTCTCATGACTTCGTTGTTTGTTATATGCTCGGTCCATGATATCTTCAGGATTCTTCTATACACCCACAGTTCAAATGCTTCCAACTATTTAGTAGTCGATGCGTTAAGTGTCCATGCTTCTATCCCGTAAAGCAGAGTCGAGAAAATATAACATCTTGCCAGCCTAACTCTCAAGTCTAATTTCAGTTCTCTTGCACAAAGTACCTTTCTCATTTTATTGAAGTTTATTCTTGCTTTCTCTATTCGAACTTTGATTTCTTTGGAGTAATCGTTTGTGTGATTAAACGCATATACTACCCCCTAACACGATTGCGTTAGTTCAGCCTATGGGTCATGGCGTCATTGCGTCTATTAATAGAACGCACAGAACGCTATGAATACTTCGCTCAAAAATTGAAGAAGGATATTTTCTGGGTATGAAGGAGTATGTAAAGTTTTCAACAATTGTAAAGTCATGGAGAAAACTGTTACCAAACACCGAAAATTGTGTCGAACTACCAGTTAAAGAGGATGAAAATGGACTGAATGCCTGATGATGAAAAACCGATGCTGCGTAAAGTGCACTGTAGAATAAAGAAATACATTTTCCACTCAAAGAAGCAAAACTAAGTGACAGGCAGTTTCAAACAGTATAAAAATGTAAATCATCATCATCATGGCATCCACACTCCTAGCGGAGTGATTGCCGCCCTCTTTGGGCTCTTCCGATTCGTTTGTCGCGGTGAATCAATCCGCATTAACATTTTGGTTTTACAATTGGTTGTGTGACTTGGCATCTTCTACAATTTTGCTTCATTCGTTTATGTTTTTGCTTATGGTTACCCATTCTCTGACTCCCATCTTCTTAAGGTCCTCGACTATCTGGTTGTCCCATCTAGTTTTGGGTCTTCCTCGTGGTCTGCCTAATACAGGTCTCTGAGTCTCTGTGCCTTGATAATTCTGACGATGTCTTCTCCTTTCAGAAGTCCTCTTACTTCGTGGTTCATGAGTTTTCTAAATTCATTATTAATTAAGTTTAGTGGGCCTGCTATCCTCCGAATTATTTTCCTCTCTATGATCCTCAATCTTTCTTCCTCTTTCTGGGTCGGACACATTACTTCAGCACCATATGTGATTACTGGTCTAATTGCTGCTTTGTAAATTTTCAGTTTAGTATTCTGAGTAAGCTTCTTTTCTTTGAGGAAGTTATTGTATTTCCAGTAGGCTCTGTTTGCTGCCTGGATTCTTTCACTGATTACGAAGCTTCTATCATTAGTTCCATTAACTGAGACTCCAAGATATTTAAAATGTTCTCTCTTTTCAAACTTATATTCACCAATATTTAAACTTATCACATTAACTGAATTTTTTCTTGAGCATATTGGGTATTTTGTTTTGTTTTGATTTATTTCTAAACCCCTTTTGGATGCTTCCTTGTATAACTTCGTAAATTCTTCCTTTAAACTGTTCAGGTTTCTGCTAATTAATGCTATGTCGTCAGCATACGCAACAAGTTGCGGCATCGATATTATAATTGTCCCTTTATTTCGGTAGCTCTTATTGTTCCTTCTATTGCGACATTAAATAATGACGTTGATAGAAAAGTCACCTTGTCGTACTCCACTTGCTATTTCTATATTTTTGGTGATACCGTTATCTGTAATTATTGCTGCAGTCGATCCTTCCATTGTCATTTTCGTAAGTTTTATAAGTTTCATTGGTATATCTAGGTTTTTCATGTCTTCTATTAGGTCGGGTCTTGTTAAGCTGTCAAAGGCTTGCTTGAAATCTATGAAAAGGATGTGTAGGTCGATATAATGTTCGTAACATTTTTCAATTGACTATGTGATTATGTGAACTGCGTCTATTGTTGACATTCCCTCTCTAAATCCGTGCTGGTAGTCTCCTATTTTAGTTTCAATGTATTTTGAGAGTTTTTGTCTGATTACGGCTGTCAATATTTTGTAGCAGCTGTTTAACAGTGTTACTCCTCTATAGTTGTTGCATTTTGTAGTGTCCCCTTTCTTACTACTACTACTCTCGGTTTACAGCGTTCTCCGATGCCTTTCGACTCCTAACCGCCATTCTTCTCTATTTAACCATAGACCTGGAGGGATTTCTCTTTCCTCTAGATCCTTTTCAATTCCCTCCCTCCAGCTTCTTCTCGGCCTTCCTCTTTTTCTTCTCCCTTGTTGTGTCCATGCCAAAATCTGTTTAGGGATCCTGTCATCTGGCTTTCTCTGTACATGGCCGTACCATACCAGTTGTTTTGTTTTTATGTCATCAATTATTGTATGTGTTACTCCCATCATTTCTCGTATTCTCTCGTTCGGTATCCGATCTCTTCTTGATTTGCCTGCTGCTCTTCTCCATAAGTCCATTTCTGTTACTAGTAACATTTTCTGAGCTCTTTGTTTCAGTGGCCAAACTTCACTGCCATATGTGATTATACTTTTAAGTATGCTATCGTATATGAGCTGTTTGTTCGCTTTAGATATTATCTGGTCTTACAGAATGCCGTTCATCATGGATATGGCTTTTCTACCCTGTATGTTTCTGTCTTTTATAGCAGCGTCGAGTGTTCCATCTTGAGTTATCTTCATGCCCAGGTACTTGTATTCATCGCAGTGTTTAATTTCTACCCCATCGTCTAATGTAATGGACTGCTTTGTTCCTCCAATACACATGTCTTCAGTTTTCTTAATGTTGACTTCGAGACCCCATTTGTTATATTCTTCTATTAGCTTCCGCGTCATGTAACTTAAGTCGTCATGCTCTTGAGCAATCAGAATTTGGGCATCAGCGAAACATAAAATGTATAGTGTTGTGTCGTCATTGAGAGGGATTCCCATGCCATTACATTTTCTTTTCCACAGCTTGAGTGCTTGTTCCAGATAAATTTTAAAAAGGGTAGGCGAAATACAACAACCCTGCTTCAATCCTTTCGTGACCTGAAATCCCTCAGACATCCTTGATCCAGTTTTAATTTTTGCAGTCCTTCCATTATACAGACTTTGGACTGCTTTGATAAGACCATGTTTAATGTTGGTTTGATGTAGGATTGACCATAGTTTGCTGAGGGGCACACTGTCATATGCTTTTTGTAAGTCTACGTATACCAGGTGAACTTCTTTATTGACGGCTGTTTTTATTCAATAACTTGCATAATAGAGTAAAGGTGGTCTACTGTGGACCGCCCAGCTCTAAAGCCAGCTTGCTCCTCTGCTTCATAATCTCTATAGTCATTTTCTATTTTGTTCTTAATAAGTTTCCCATACATCCTACTTATTGTGCTGTTTACCACAATTCCTCTGTAATTTTCACATTGATGCTTGCTGCCCTTTTTGTGGATTGTTGACATGATAGATAATTTCCATCCTTTTCGTAATTCGGCACCATTTAAGCAATCTTGGAAGAGTTTTCTTAGCTGTTCTTGGAGTTTGTCTGTGCCGGCTTTCACTAAATGCTGCAGGGATGTCACCAGGATTTTCCATTTTTCGGGGATTTGGTTATTTCTTCCATCTCTGATTTACTTATTTGTAATGGTGATGAATTTATATGTATACCTATCGTGTTGTCTTCTATGTTAACAAATTCTGGTCTTGGTTCTGTAGGTAATTTTTTGAAATATTCTTCCCATTTTTCCGTTGTTATTGGTGATATAACGTCTTTTCAACGAAAACATTTCGTTTATAAATTCGCAAAAGTGTGTGTGTTATTGCGTTGTCGCTCCTGCAATATTCAGATCAGATTTATCGATTGATTCTTATGTAGTTTTTTCTTCTGAATCCAAATCTGAAAACGGCATTTCGATATTTCTAACCGTCTTCCAGATAATCGACCTCAAAATCTAAAATGTGACGTCACAATCGGTATATTTTCTACCGACACACTACACTTCCAGCTGAAATCTTGCTATTAAGTGGCTAGTTTTTAAATCTCAATTTGTTAAGCAAAGCATAGGTTATTTATATTTGAGTTTGACACTTCGTGAATGTCAAACTAAATTTTAAATTAAGAAATAAAACATCAATGCCATTTGATAGTGAATTTAATTATTATATAAAATAAATAAGATTTTCAAAAATACAATTTTAGTATAATATTTTAAAAGCAATAATTTATTAAAAGCTATAAAAAGGTTTATACCAGTATACGGCCTCCCCTTTATGATAAATGGACTGTTCCATTTGCTATGAAATTAAAATATATGTACCTAGTCGGTTCGCTAAACTCGACACAACTGGCTAGTGATTTTAGTAGGTAATTTTTTTGTTTTTTGAGAATTTTGCCGAAATTGGCAAAATTACTAATTATTTAGTAATTATTAACTATTTAGAAATTATTTTTTTGTCGAATTGGCAAAATTATTGACTAAAATCACTAGCCAGTTGTGTCTGAGTTTAGCGAACCGACAGTATATGAAATAATATTGTTTGGTATAAAAAAATATGGTCTGATATGTGCAATTACATCATTCTAATGGTAAAAAATATTTGAAGATTTTTCTCAAATTATGGATACCAACAACATTTTAATTAATAACTCTTTTATTTTTAATTTGGCGAAGAAAAGTCATTCTTCATAAAAAGCTCTTCATGTTCTAAGATTTATGGTGCAACCATCATATATAAAATTTTATTAATTTTATACGAGGTATATAAAAAATATGAATTTCGATCAAGAGTAAACTACCTTTCTAGTTCATAACATTTAAATTAGAATGATATAATTGCACATTAAAACATAATTATTAATTCTAAACTACTTTTCATAATAGCAATTTTCCATTATTATGAATTAAAATACGTAAATATACAAAGTTTTCGTTATGATAATGCTTTCTCCTATTTTTAATTAATCTCCAACTCTCTGTGCTTCTTCTACCTCCTATGTAAGTGTTGATTGTTATTTTCCCATGATTCGTTCTTTTTTTGAGTTATCTTCTTTCTTACTTTGGCTTGGGCTTCTTTGTAAATTATTTTATCGTTGTCTGTTTTTGTTGATAGGAAAGTTGGGTATTTCCGATATTTATCTGTAATTTCCTTTTCTACTTCTTCATCCCACCAGTACGGTTTTATTCCTTTATGGATTTCGTCACATCGGAAATATCCATCCAGTTTTCCATTCTTCGGGCATTCTTTCTTCTTACAAAATCCCAAAAAATATTTTTTTTATTATTAAGTAAACCGCGTCAACCATGAAAGGTTATTGGCGGGGATAAATTGTACAATTTAGTTACTTTTAGAAACTTAGTCACTTTATTACATTTACTATAGTTCAGAGCACTTTTCAGATCACTTGGTAAATCACTTTGAAGTCGTTCCAGGTAATATAGTGGGCAACTAACAATAATGTGTTCGATTGTCAGAGGAATATCACAAACATAGCACAGTTTTTGTTGTTCTTTCTTCATTAGGTACTGGTGGGTTAACCTGGTATGTCCTAATCTCAAGCGGTGTTGTATGACTGAATACTAAAATCTTGGTTTATTTTACTAAGTAGTTTTTCTTGATTCTTGTAATTCTAGATTTAATTGCTCTTTCGTTCAACATGGGATATATTTCAGTTAGCATATGTCCCAACTCGTGTATATCCTGTGTGTACTCTAGGGCCAGTTTTACTGGGGTGGAAGAACCGTGAACGTCTTCTAAGAATGCTAGTAATTGGGTGTAATTTAGTACATATGGTGGTGATGCATCCTGGATAAATTGTTTAACTGGTTGTAATAATGACTCAATATTAGTAGTTTCTGAAGTGGATTTGTCTAATTTGATAATTTTTTTCTTCTTTTTAATTTGCACTGGTTTTGGTTTCGTGAATTCTGTTGGTATAGTTTCTGTAGGAATGGAGCAAGTTGGGGATGACACTTCCGAGTGAGATCGTTTATTTTTATTATCGGTATCAGTGCTGACTTGAGCATCCATTTCTTCTCGAGATTCGTCATTTACATGTGTAATTTGATTTTGTTCGGGGCTAGTAGATGGTATTTGTGGAAGAAAATTTTCCTCCGTTTGGGGCTTTTGAGTATTTTGTGGATAAGAGGGATTTGAGGTACAGTCCGAGGAAACGTGACCAGTTTGGTGGCATTTGTAACAAGTTAGTTTATCGGAAAGAAAAATTCGGTATGAAATATTTTCAAATTTAATTAGGACGGAGTCGTGTACAGTAAAATTTTCTGTAGGTGCAAAGTAAACTTGTCTTCGAAAACTAAGTACATGGCTGTATTGCGGGTTTTGTATTCCAGCTCTAAGGAACGAAATCGGAGACATTAATTTAAAACCAAGATTGATTAAAGACTGTTCGATTATGTTATGAGGTATCGATGGACATACTTGGGATAGAACTAATCTATTAGCGGGTGTAATTAGTTTACGTGCTTTGATTGTATGTTCTCCAATTTTAATTTCACCATGTTGACTTAAAAAATCATCTACGACTTGTAGGTTTGAAAGGTAGATGCATATTCTTCCGTTTGACATTTTGGATGAGGACAGTACATTTTTTGGATGGACTATAGTTCCTACTGCAATGGTGTACTCTTCTGTTCTTATTCCGTCTACTGCCGGTAAAATTATAGCCTGGTTTTTTGTTGGGAATTTTATTAATGGTTGTTGCTTAGTGATGGTAGAATAAGTAATGTTTTGCTGATCGGGATTAATTGATGGACCCCTGTAGTCAGAAGTACCACCTGCCATTTTGTCAAATTTAATCTTCTATCTTTTTTTAAATTTAAATTGAACTTTCATTTCAATAATTTTAATTTGGGTAGGTCTGACTCTGTTTATTTAAAAGTAAATAGTTGATCTAGCAATTAGCAAGATAATGCCAATAGTTGAAACTAGTTTTTAAATAATTAATAAATACGAAATATAAATAATGTTCTTCGTATGTATCTAAAAACAATGCTTGTAATCAAACTACTGCAAATTTGGAAACTGCACCTACAGCTATTAACAGATCACTGTACACTGCTTCTATATATTTCGGTTTATTATTTAAATTTACAATGTTTCTTCTTAAAACTATAAAAGTTGTGGAGCTCAAAGTATTTCGACTTTTCTACCTGAAATTTCAGGACCGGATCCCCAAAAAATATTTAAAATTGTAAATTATAGCTTTATTTGAAACTACAATTTAATTTTTTGCATTTATGTATTTGGGCTTCCAGTTACGGCTTATCCGCTACAACTGTGCTTGAGTGGCCCCACGGATAAACAGGGTTTGACTGTATATTTAGTGTATTATTCTATTTTTTCTGTAATGTGTTATATGTTTGTTTTAATTTGTACTTTGAATTGCTATAAACCATGTATAACATAGTCAAATAAATTATCTATCTATCCATCTATTTCTCTACACTGTATATCTCACTCCTTATTAAAAATCATGGTTTGAAAATGTATATCTGTACCTGTGTATCTAAAATTTACATCTATGTTATTCAAAAATGTAATTCTCAAACCATCAAGCTCACCGTCGCCGTCGTCGTTATAGGTCTCATCAACCAAATTTTATGCAAAAAAGAAGGTTCGGTCGGCTCACAGACACCGCCCTTAATGTATGCCCTCTCACCACTCGTACATCATCGCCGAAATATCCATATTTTCCAGAAAATGTATCCAGAATTTATCCAGAAAGTATGAATACATCTCCGGCGCCGGACATTATGCATGCGGGCCTTTGAATGCCAAGTAGATCGGTCAGTTTAAGAGCGACGCGGCCCTTTTTGACCCTAAAGGGCCTAGATATGCATGTCCGAGCTCTGTTTTAATGTGACGATTTTACCATAAGAAAGACGTTTTACGTATGGCGATTTCCTGTAAAAAAGGCTATCTTCGAAAAGCAGGAAGGGCTATCTTTAGTACACTAGGCACGTGGGAACTGTTTAAATATTGATGAGATAGAAAACAAGTATCTGAAGAACGTTTTCATAATAGATTCCTTGGACGATAATATAAAAGTTTTATGCTCTATCAGTTTTATGTAGAAGTATAAGCAAGTGAAATACTCTGTAACAAAATATAAGAAATACTAACATAATAGTTTTATAGCAATACGTACATACTTTTACTTGTTATATTTTTACGTATTTTCTGGAAATTTATAAGTCATTACACTAAAGATATTACATCCCATTAATAAATGCACCAGAGGAGAGCCATACAAATTAAGAGTTAAACATCTCAACGGACTAAAAAAGGCAACCATGAGAATTATTTTTTAATTCAATTTTTGGTAACATAAACAATCAAGAGTGAGGTAAAACATTTTTTTTGCGATTTTGTTAGTATACAATTAGACCAAGAGGCAGCGCTGAAAAATCTATTTAAATTTACTAAAGCTAGATTTTTCACAGTTGATTACTGTGAGTGTGTAGAGAAACATACTGCGGTCGGTCAAGCGAAACGTAGAACAGGGGTTAATGAGAGGGTATCAAAGTTGCTTTCCTACGAAGGTAATTATTTCCATTTACTAAGGCTGAAAATCAATACACACATTCTAAATAAATATAAATAAAAGTTATTATAGTCGGTCAGCTGTATGACGGGACAGAGCCGGTCGGTCGGCCCCAATAGTCGATTGAGCAAATAAGGTATTTTGGCTCGCAATTTTTTCGTCCAGTATGGATTTACTTGAAATTTTCACAGAAGGTAGGGAATAGTCCAAGGATCATTTTATATATCATGCCGCTATCATACGCTAAAACCTTGGGGTGGTTGCCACCCATCTCGGGGGTGGGAATTTTTTATTACATTTTAACCACATAAATCGATGGAAAAAGTAATTCTAAGAAAAATAGTTATTTTCCTAACTAGTGTGGAAAGTGATACTTTCACGCACGAGACTGCCGTTGACCCGAACGACGCGATAGCGGTGTTCGGGCAAGCAGTCGAGTGCGGGGAAGACACTTTCCGCATGAGTTAGGAACAATATTTTTTCTAAGGCCGTACATTTGGAAAAAGGCCACAAAAAATAGAGTTATATCAATTTTTATTTAGAAGTGAAAATACACAAATTAATTCTTTGACAAGGTTGTCAAAACCAAACTTTTAATATAATGGGTTACCACGACGACGATATTGATTTCCATGACGACGATTCAAAACCATTGTAATTGTCTACTGATCTGACTTTTAAATATTATGTCAAAATAATTTTATTTCATCGAATTATCAAGCTAATTTCATTAAAACATGAACACAATAAGATAAATTTGAAATAAATTAGTAAATAATATGTAAATATTAGTTTATTGCATGTATTATAATATATTGTAATGCCATATTACAAGGTATTTTACTTTCCCGCACGGGGCGCGGGAAAATTTACTTTCACGCACGCCGTGCAGGAAAGTGCAACTTTCGGAAACGAAATGCGTGCGTGAAAGTGGCTCTTTTAGCACGGCCGTAGAAAAATGTTTTTTACATTTTCTTCGTAAAACTAATATTTTTCCAGTTATTTGCGCTTGAAAATAACAGTTTTTCGACGAAAAAATCGACTTTTTTAGAGGGTTTTTTTGAGAATACCTCGAAAAATATACATTTAATAAAAAAAAACTGTAGATATCGAAATGGTACTTTTTAGTAACACAAACCAAATTCTTTTCCTATAATATCTTTAAGACCAATACAAACCGAGATACGGCATGTTAAAAGTTAGCTTTTTTCGTCGAATGCATAATTTGAAATATTCAAAGCCAAATAATCGGAAAAATTTGCATTTTTCGAGGAAAACTTAAATAATCTTTTTTCAAGTATACACTTAGACCTTTCAAAAAATAATAATAAAAAGTTTCTCGCATAAAAATTATGCGACTCAATAATGTCGGTACCTGCTTTTCTCTACGAAAAAATCAGTGAAAACAAGTCCCTAACCACCATCCTAATTCAAAATTGGTCTTCACCTTTCTGTAGTTCCTTTTATATTTATATTATCAATACACTCAAAGAGTTTGACCTATTTAAAATGCCTAATTTTTGAAAAATTTGAGTTTAAAGAAAAATTGATTTTTTGCAATTTGGTATTTTTCACCTTTTACTTCAAAATATCTCCGAAAATACTGAAGATATGGAAAAAATTATAAACTACTAAATTGTAGCATTTTTAATGACTAAAATTACCCTGTGCATATATTTTTATTACAGAATAGTTAGCCAGATATAGATGTTTAAAACCTCTATTTACCAGCAAACACCCCCTTATTCGAGCCCTTTAAACCCGCCCGAATTAAAAACTAAAACATCTTACGGAATTTTATTTACACAGTCTTATAGCTCTTTAAAAATCCTACAAAATCATTTTTGAGGGGTCCCATTACTGAGAGGGTGTCAAAGTTGCCTTCCTACGAAGGTAATTAAATCCATTTACTAAGGCTGAAAATCAGTACACAGTGAGATATAATATTTTTTTTAAATTAGGCATTTTAAATAGGTCAAACTCCTTGAGTGTATTGATAATATAAATATAAAAGGAACTACAGAAAGGTGAAGACCAATTTTGAATTAGGAAGGAAGTTAGGCAGTTTTTTTCACTGATTTTTTTATAGAGAAAGCAGGTACCGAAAATTTTTTGATTATAAGTCGCTTAATTTTCATGCTATAAACTTTTATTATTTTGTTTTTGAAAGGTCTAATTGTATACTTGAAAAAAGGATATTTAAGTTTTCCTCGTAAAATGCAAATTTCTCCCATTATTTGGCTTTGAATATTTCAAATTATGCATTTGACGATAAAAGCTAACTTTTAACATGCCGTATCTCGGTTTGTGTTAAAGATATTATTGGAAAAGAGTTTGGTTTGTGTTACTAAAAGATACAATTTTGATATCTACAGTTTTGTTGATTAAATGCATATTTTTCGAGGTATTCTCAAAAAACTCTCTAAAAAAGTCGATTTTTTCGTCGAAAAACTGTTATTTTCAAGCGCGAATAACTCGAAAAATATTAGTTTTACAAAGAAAATGTAAAAAACATTTTTTTCTTCGAATCACTTTTCCATCGAATTACATGGTTAAAATGTAATAAAAAATTCCAACCCCTAGATAGGGTGGCAACCACTCCCAAGGTTTTAGCGTATAATAGCGGCATGATATAGAAAATGATCCTTGGACTATTCCCTACCTTCTGTGAAAATTCAAAGTAAATCCATGCTGGACGAAAAAATTGCGAGCCAAAATGCTTCATTTCCTCAATCGACTATTGGGGCCGATCGACCGGCTCTGTCCCGTCATACAGCTGACCGACTATAATAACTTTTATTTATATTTCATTTAGAATGTGTGTATTGATTTTCAGCCTTAGTAAATGGAAATAATTACCTTCGTAGAAAAGCAACTTTGATACCCTCTCAGTAACCCCTGTTCTACGTTTCGCTTGACCGACCGCAGTATGTTTCTCTACACACTCACAGTAATCAACTGTGAAAAATCTACCTTTAGTAAATTCAAATAGATTTTTCAGCGCTGCCTCTCCGTCTAAATGGCCATCTAAACTCTTCTCTCCTCAGTAATTTCTGAACTAAAAAAATCATATTAATCAATTTTTGAGCAACTTCATGCGTCTACACTAAACTACTCTAATGCATGTAAGGCATGAACACCAGATATAGCAATACTATTAGTATAATAAGAAGTCTGAAAGCGCCAAGTCTTACAAGAGAGCAAAATACCAAATAAAATTATAAGTATGATAAAATGAAAATGCGAGATTCCCAAGCAATAAAGGACACCGGAAGATAGAGGACAGAAATAATAAAACTAAAAAATGGAGTAAGACAAAGATATGCGCTCTCAACGGTACTATTTATTCTATCACTAGACAAGATAAAAAAGTTATCAAACGCAGGAACTATCAATAAAAATGCAGTACAATAATAGAGTATGCGGACGATATAACCATAGTAGCAACAGATAAAAGAGCATTAAAAAAAATCTACCAAGAAATAGAAAACGAATCCAAACTGAGAGGACTGGAAATAAATGAAAATAAAACAAAATACATGAATGTAAGCAGGAAAAAGAGGACACAACTGACAGAAATGACAATAGACGCACACAGCTTCGAAGAGGTAGAAACGTTCAAATATTTGGGAGTACAGTGGAACCCCGTGAACTCGGATTAATCGGGACCGCGGCCGATCCGGGTTATCGAAAATCCGGGTTAGTCGGAGAAAATGGTAAAAATTAATATAATATGGTATGCTTACAGATAAACTCCGTTATAATTGTCACAGACACTGGTAAACCACGTTCGCGTTACGCACAAAACCACACATACAAAGCGTCGTCGAGAGTCTCATTTTTAGCTTTGCACCGATTGTCCAAACTGTCTTTTGTTATCATTTTGAAACAAAATTCTTCGATTTTAGTTCTATTTTTCTTCCAATCCGATACTGTAGATGTACCGACACCATATGATGCTGCAATATTCGCCTTTATCAATTCTACTTTACTGCTTCTAGTTTATTTTCCATTGTCACTACAACATTTTACGTTTTGTTGCCCTTACGTTGACAAAAAACACGCAAACACAAAATCTGAATAGATTTACGAACGATTACAGAACGGAAGCGAACAATACGACTTTACTACACACAATACCGTCTCTGATGTTATGTTATTTAATAAGAGTGATGACTAAGCCCATTGTTAAAAAAGAATTTTAATAGTCTTTTAGATTTTTCTAAACAATGCTAAGGCAGTTTCAAATAAATAAAGGATACTACAGGTGCCTGTTGTTTTCGATAACACGACAATGAATGTGGTGTGCCATGAGTCATTTTTACTATGGTATATGTAGTTCAAATTACACAAATACCCATTATCTCTCAAATATTATATTACATACATTTTTATTGTTGAAAGGTTTGTCTGATAAAAATCGGTCCGGGTTAGCCGGAGCTCCGGGTTATCGGGGGCCGACTTATCGGGGTTCCACTGTATTAGTAAATAGAAAAAATGAAAGTGTAGATATGAAAATAAGACTTCAAGCGGGAAACAAAGCATTCAAGGTAAGCGGACACATAAAAATGAAAATCTACAAAACGACCATAAGACCAATAGTGCTATATGCTTTGGAGACATTGACATTAACAACAAGATAGGGAGAACAGTTGAAACTTTTTGAGAAAAAAATTATGAGAAAAATTCTGGGACCAAAGAGGGAAAACGAAGGGGATGCAAGACAATGGATGAATCACGAAATACAAGAATAAATGGCGAAGATGTAAATGAGGCAAAGTAAACGAAGATGTAAATAAAGATCTGGAAATCACAGCGCTGGATTGGAATCGTCTAAGCCTACGGAAAGTAGGTAGACCTAAAAACACTTGGAAAAGGACTGTTCTGGACGAAGATAAAGAAATTGACAAATCCTGGCTTAAAATCAATGCATTAGCGAGAAAAAGTATTAGGTTAGGGAAGCCAAGAACTAGGATAAGCAAAAATTATGAAGATACCAAGATAATGACGGTAACTTTTAAGAACAAATTTGTTATCATTAATATTCTAGTAATGTTTATTAAACCTCTCCTCAAAACAAATAATAAAACCAGTGTAACAGATAACCTATACTAATTAGAATCCTCGCGAACCCCCTATTATGTGAATATAAATTGATAAATTTTAGTGAGGTACTAGACCAGGGCGGATCTGTTTTGAGGTGGATATGAGAGGTGGCATTTCGATTTTTGCAGATAAAGTTAGGTGACAACTTCAATAATTATAGTTGATTTATGCTCCTTCTCAAAAATGCCCGGAACATTAATAAAAAATTATAATATACATAATTAATACATAATTATATATACTATAATATATAAAATACATAATTAAAATTGGATTATTTATGCAGGCTCAGCAACGTTTTAAAGTTATAAACAATTTTTTGGCTTATAAACAAATTAGTGCTGTCGCCAGGGAGGGGGTACAACGGCCTCCTTTATTTAGATTGACTTACCCAAGTTTTTTATGTATTTTGACCCTTTTGGTAACAGTTGATTGGGATGTCGATAAGATTGTTATAAACAACGAACTTGAGGAATTACGTAACAGTCGATTTTTCCTAAAATAAAATATTTTTTTGTATTTCTTGGGTAATTCTAAGCAAGACCTAACCGGTCACATTATACCGGTTTTGATTATTTGCATTGCTGAAAATGAAGTTTTGACCCCGAATAACTGTTGATTTAAAAATAAAATAGCAATTCTGCTTAGAGCATTTGAAAGTTTAAGTCACATTATACCGGTTTTGATTATTTGCATTGCTGAAAATTAATTATTTTATTGTTAAAGAAAGATATTTGTTTATAAGCTAAAAAATTGTTTATAATTTTAGAACATGAGGCCGCTTAAATAATTCGAAATTTATTCTGTAAATTGTATTAGATGGGCAGAGAGCCTCTTTATATGTAAAAAAATTAGCCAACTTCTAAATGGTCTACTTATTGTTTAGAAAGTTTTTAAAAAATTTGAACTTAAAAAAAAATTAGATTGCAAATTTATTATGCAAAATATATTAAGTCCATTTTAATGAAATTTGGTAGACGGTTTAAGTATGTTATAAGAATTTTCTAAGCGAGTTACTATGGTTCTAAATTCAACTGAAGTGGTTAAAAAATATTGAATAACAACAGGCTTATTTTGCTCCCTATTTTGTATTTATTGCTATTTTGCAGAAAGGGTAATACTTTAAGACATTATTAACCAATCGTATATCATACAAAATTCAATTATCTTTATTTTATTTTAGTACGACTTTATTCCACAACGAATCGTTTTAAAGTTATAAGCAAAAAAAGTAGAAAAAATCGATGTTTTTCGAAATTTTTCAATATTTTAATTTTTTTATTAATGTTCCGGGCATATTTGAGAAGGAGCATAAGTTAATTATTATTATTAAAGTTGTCACGTAACTTTATCTACAAAAATCCGAATCCCACCTTTCACATCCAAAAATAGACGTTTTTTCACAGATCGGCCCTGGTCTATACCCTTTTTCTAATCAGTTATGTTTAAAACTAAACTCAAAACAATATCTGTTATCTTGTTACCTATTAATGACAGCCGATTAAGAAAGTGTCAAATGTTTAAAAAATTATAATGTGCACGATAATTTATAACTAGTAATACATTCGTAAACTTGATGAAGGCTGTCCAAATAGCGAAACCATGTCCTTTAGATGAAAGATGTTACGTAGCGTTTTCAGTCTAATTCAAAATATAATTGATACAGAAAAAGAATACAGCAATAAAAAGTCAAGCACAGTTATTTATTTGGTGTCAAATCCCAACGATAATAAAATTGATATGGAATTGGAAATTAGAGAGGAAAATGACAAATGTGTAGGATCAATAGAAGCAGCGGATACGGCAGAACATTTAAAGTATTTTTCAATTACCACGGAACAAGGCGATGCCATTACTTGTAAGCATAGTACTGAAAATAATATCAAATCCAAAGAAAAATGCAGTAAAGATATTTCCGTCCAAAAATACAATGAAGGAGTTGTGGAAAAAGATGTAGGTGATAAACCGAGCTTGAGCTACGAAAACAAGGAAATAGAAATAGAAGATAAAGAAAAAGGACAATCAGAGCTCCAAGGTGTAGAAGAAATAAGTGCTAAAGAGTTATTAGCTAAATTGAGCCAAAGGAAAGAGACACCGAAAAAAGATAAAGATCAGCTGCACGTCCTTTTCGAACAGATTCAAAAAATGAAAAAGGGTATGGAAAGGCTTCATCAAATAGCTCAACAATTTACTTGCACTGATAAATTTAAGCAAGATGTGAATATTTTAATGAACGCGGTCAAAAAATCTGATGATCCAAAAGAAACTAGTAAAATAGCGGCATCTAAATCTTAAAATCATGTAATGTTTTTATCAGTGAAACAATAATTTATGCCCAAATTTGTAGTAAAGAAGGTAAATAAAATATTGAATTTTTTTTTATTTAAATTTACGTGTCTCGACAACTATGGTCATTGTAGGCTATTGATTATATTCAAAATAAGATAGATAAAAGGAACTACAACGTTAACGGGGTTTTATTATTTCATATGGTCAATGGATATCTATATATGAAAAAACCGCGGAGTGCTACCATTTAAAAGGGTGCGTTTTTGAGAAATTGATGAATTAGTCCCTGGGTGCAGGTTACATTAGGGTGAGTTCTATGCACTTTTGGTACAAACATATCTACATAAAAGTTGTTCCTGGTTAAATTTCCTATCTAAATATCACTTTTTAAAGCCAATGATACTTTTTTTTACAAAAATATATTCAAAAGAAAAAGCACAAAGAAACCCAAAAGAAAGAAATTTTGTTTTTTGTCCCATAACTTTTGTCCACGAGGATATAGGTATAGACATTGCTTCACAGAAAAAAAACTTACATATTTTGTCTTTAAAATGGTGTTTGGTATAGGTCATTAGGATTTACAGTTTTCGAAATATGATTTTTCAAAATTCGCCACTCACAGCAATTTTGGGCAATTTTCCTTGTTATTTCGCAAATATTGTGCTGTAACTTTTTTCTAGGTAACTTTAGGCATATGCAATGGTACATGTAAGAGGAATAGAAATCAATTACCTTTAAAATGTTCTACTGTATAATGTTCTACGACTTCTTTTAAAGAGGTTATCTTTTTCAAGACTTTATACTTTTAACGAGTTTTTATATTTTTTACGATTATTTTTTAAATTCCCCATTATAACTTTTTTTATACATAAAAACTGCGGTTGTAGGAAGATTAGTTATATTTTGATAGGAAATTTAACCAGGAACAATTTTTATGTAGACGTGTTTGTACCAAAAGTGCATAGAACTCACCCTAATGTAACCTGTGCCCAGGGACTAATTCACCCATTTCTCAAAAACGCACCCCTTTAAATGGTAGCACTCCGCGGTTTTTTCATATGTAGGGATTCATTGACCATATGAAATAATAAAAGCCCGTTAACGTTGTAGTTCCTTTCTATAGTGCATAATCAATAGCCTATGACACGGGAACAAAAACAGTTACAATAATTGGTTACAATATTTGGTTAAGCTACAAGTTTTGGTACTTTTACAAAACTTATAAATATTTTATATTAAATTATACAATTTAGAGTCTCTCAGAAAAGTAATCAGAGAATTCATTGAACCAGGTGAACTAAGTACATCACTAAGGGTACCACTAATGTTATGCGTCGGGTGGAGCTGAAAGTACTGTATTTAGGTAGGATATGTTGTATGGAAAGCCGCGTGTTGTTGCAGCGTTCACAGACTGGTGGATTTCCAGAACTCATGAGGTAACCGTGCGTGAGACAAGTGTGACCTATTCTTATTCGTCTGATTATGGCTTTGTGTCTTCTTTTTTGTATGGAAATTTACGATGGTCGAATTATTGATTGTATTTGATGTAATTTTGATGTGCTTCTACTGCATTGATCCTGCCAATTTTCCAAAACTGATTGCTTGAAGAGATATTTTAGGTCCTGATGGAGCTGTATCCTTTCGACTGGATTATTAGGGCAATTAGCTTTTTTCGCTGCTTGGCCCGCTTTATCGTTACCAGTAACACCTACGTACGAAGGAACCCAGATTCAAGAGACTGAGGTGCCCGAAATTAACAGCTGATGACAGTGAATGTGTACCTTATTGACTATTGGGTGTTGTGATCTTAAGGTTTTTAGTAAATGAATCGATGACAGTGAGTCGGTGCATATGGCTATACGTTTGCTGCCATTTGGTGTGACTTCTAGAGCTTTATTTATTCCATATAATTCCGCTGTATGTATACTGAAGATTGAAGGAGGCGGAATGGCGCTATTGTTTCATTTGTAGTAGTAACTGCACAGCTTGTACCATGTTCATCTTTACTGGCGTCTGTGTATAAGATTGTATCAAACTTTTCCATGTCGATCATTTTATTGAACACTTGTCTAATCATAAGGCTGGGTGTTTCCTTTTTGTAGTATCTACATAGACTAATGTTAAAACTAGGCTGCTTTCTGGTCCAAGGCGGGGTATGAGGGATACAGATCGAGGTCATATTTGAAAAATCTATGTTGTTAATTAACTGGTGTAATTTACGGTTAATTGGGTATACATACCTAGGTTTTTCTGTTGGATCTATTATTGTGTGTCTGGCAACAAGATTGGCAGCTGGATTTGAGGGGTTGGCAGAGACCTTTGCAAAATAATTCAGAAGGAGTCTTTGTCTCCTATCGGTCAGTGGAGGTTCATAGGCTTCGACAGGAATGCTTTCAGATGGGCTAGATCTCAAAGCACCAAGACAAATACGAAGAGATGTGTTCTGAACGACGTTAAGAGAGTTTAAGAGAGACTTGCATGCAGACATATAGAGTATGCTACCGTAATCAAGTTTGGACCTAATTAGAGCTTGGTAAATTCTGAGTAATACTTCCTCTTCAGATCCCCAGTGATAGTGAGCAAGGGATTTAATTATGTTTATTCTTTTTACACAATTAGCTTTAGTGGTTTGCATATGATTTCTCCAAGACAGTCTTTTATCAAATTGCATACCTAAGATTTTATGGTTATCTACTTAATCTACTACACGAAGCAAAGTTCCATGTAGTTGTAAATTAGGTTGGGGAGACCTGTATTTTTTACTAAATTGGATTACTACATATTTAGGTGGTGAAAATTTGAATCCTGTACTTTCTGACCAATTGGTGATAGACTCTAGGGTGTTTTGGACTAACGCAGATGTACTGGATGTGGTCCTACCTTGACAAAATATAATGATATCATCAGCGTAAATAGCGTGTTGAACTGGTGCTTTTATCATAGAGCTTATGTCATTAATACAGATTAAGAATAGTGTGGTGCTAAGTATACAACCTTGAGGTAGTCCATTCTCTACAGCTTGTGGTGCAGACATTTTACCATTTATGGGCACTTGAAACGTTTTATCCGTTAAAAAGTGATTAATAAATATTGTTATATTACCTTCTAATTTGAGATCACTAATGCCTGGTTGCACCAACAGATCTTAAGCTGCAGCTTAGCTAAGCTCTACTTATAGATAGGGCCTCCTTGAGTATCACTAACGTTGCACCATAATTTTAGATTCTTACCTTATTATTATTTTTTTTTTTTTTTTTTTTTTTTTTTTAATGGCTTTGGCAGTTTGCCATACAGCCAGTTACATGTTTTTTTTAATCTCATTAGGAGCAGTAAAAAGTTTATGAATTATTTGCAATTAAATAGACTAGAATAGATAAATTAAAAGTTGGAAATCAATTCAAAAATTAGTGAAAAGGAAGAGAAAATTTATATATATACATACACATTAACATGGGTCACACGCTTCACGTCCAGGGGCCCATCAGGACATTATGATATAAAACATACACAGGAAAACTAGGCCACGGTAAATAGGATTAAACATATAAAGGAGAGAAAACAAAGGTAAACAGTAAAAACAAATTATATTATTTTTTTTTTAACTAAAGAAAAATATTACATTTGGCCAAAAAATCGATTATGCAGTCGTAAATTAATCTATTTTGAGTCGCTAGAGCAGATAAAACGTTAAACGGAGATTTACCGGTAATGTGAACTATATTATTATATAATAAGGTGGATTCCAGATTATTTTTGGCACAACCAAAGATTACATGATCTAGGTCGCCTTCTACTCCACATTCCACACAGTTTTTACTCTCAACAACATGAATTCTTGCAAGATGCGCAGGAAAGCAAGCATGTCCAAATTTTAGCCTAGATATAGTTGTTATATAACGCCTAGGGACATTATAGGTTCTATGCCAATGTGAAATAGGGACCGTTGTGTGTAAAGAAGTGTATCTATTTGGGTTGGTAAAGCAAAACTCAGACCATAGGTCACTCCATTTATGTTTCAAGGCTGCCTTACGTGTGGCAACCAAATCAGAAATACTTGGTAGATATTCTGTGGTATCCCCTGAATAAATACTTAATTTGGCTAAATCGTCCACATGCTCATTATGTTTAATCCCACTGTGTGCTTTTGCCCATATAAATATCACATTTTTTTTATTTCCTTTAAATTGTTTCACCAATTTTTTAATTAATATTATATAAGGATTGGAGTATGTGGTTGGAAAAATAGGTTGGTTAATAGCTGTGAGAACTGACATCGCATCTGTAACAATAATAACGGAGGATTCCCTGTTAGAAACAAAAACTAGGGCTTGATATATGGCAATTGCTTCCGCACTAAATATGGAAATATTTGCTTTTAATTTGAACATTTTTTCTACCTTTTCCATGGGGATGTAAAAGGCACATCCTGTACCGTCTTCTGATTTGGAGGCATCCGTGTAGATAGTACTGTGGTAATCCCAATTGGATAAGATGCTTGTTATAATGTTGTTATTTGCTCTTCCAGTGTTTACATAATTTGGTTTAATAAATTTAACGTCATAAAAAAATGTTTCAAAATCATTTATATCTGTATGTGATTTTAAGTTAATAGCTTCATCAGCAGAAACTGTGTTTTCTCTAAGAGCTTCACATAGGGTTGGAGAGTTTTTCTTCATCCAATATTTATTCGTTAAATCATAATTGTTTAAATTTATTAATTCGTTATAAAGGAAGGTGTTCTGGTGTTTAATTTTCAGTAAAAATTTTTCGGCCAGGAAATGTCTTCTAAGAGAAATTGGAGGCTCAAGTGCTTCAACATAAAGGGGCTCAATAGGAGTTGTCTTCATGGCACCAATACAGATCCGCAGACACTGGTTTATAAATATGTTTAATTTGTTTAGTAAGTTCTTGCTGGCAGATCCATATAACCAACATCCATAATCTACGATAGAGCGAATGTACGTCCTATAAAAAAGTAAGGAAGTCTGAACATCTGTTCCCCACCAAGTTTTAGTTGTCATTTTTAGAAAGTTTAGGCCTTTTTCACATCTATTTAACATATATTCTATGTGAAATTTCCATGTGAGTTTGTGATCCAGTATAATGCCCAAATATTTAACTACCTTTTTAAAAGGAATTTCTCGCTGTTTTACTATAAATGTTTCTATATTGGGAATATTATGTCTACTGAAAATGGTCATTACTGATTTTGTGGTCGACAGTTGAAGGTGATTTTCTTCCAACCATATTTCTACGACATTATAAGTATCCATTAAAAATCCAAAAGCTTCATCTCTCTTCTTTGTTTCGCAGTATATGCTGAAGTCATCTGCATATTGGATAATCTTAAAAGGATATTTTTCCAGCTTTAATTTATGTAGGTCAGCTGTGTATAAATTGAAAAGCAAAGGACTTAAGACAGCTCCTTGTGGAATTCCTGTAAAAACATATCTTGGGCCTAATAAATGGTTGTTAAAATCCCTGACATAAACATGTCTTTCTGAATATAATCCGACAATAGCATATACTATTGCCTTAGGAATATTAAAATCAATAATCATTTTTTTACTCAAAATATTTAAGCTTAAGGTGTCATATGCTTTCTCAATATCAATAAAAATTGTTGGAAGATAGTTATTTCTAGAGAAATTATTTTGAATATTTGTTACTAAGGTTGTAAGTGCATCTAGCGTACCCACTCCTCTTTTGTATGCAAATTGATAGGGCGTAAGCAGGTCTTTTTTATGTAGCCACCATTCTAGCCTATGTTTTAGCATACGTTCGAAAGTTTTTTGCACACATGATAGCAGAGAAATCGGTCTATACGAATGGGCCAAATTAGGGTCTTTACCTTGTTTAGGAATCGGTGTGATTATAATTTTTCTAAAGTCTTCAATGCATTCACCTGCAAGCATCTCATCAAAAATTTGTAGAAGAAACCTTTTTGCTATAATTGGTAGGTTCTCTAACATTGGATACTTTATTTGATCAAAACCCGGGGCAGTACATTTTTTATTTATTAAAGCATAATTTAGTTCATTAATGTGAAAATTTTTTGCCAAAAAATGATTTTTATCTAAGAACGTTTGTTCGATATTTACAGTGGAAGGAACAGTCTGGGGAGCTACATGATTAAAAAACTCATCTATTAAATCATCATTATGTGGCTTACCCAGGTTTATTGTTTTACGATTCATTTTTTTTGCTTGCTTCCATATCATGCTCGCTGGAGTATTTTTGTTGAGATTGGAACACCATTCAATCCAACTTTTTTTAGCTTTTTCTTTTAATGTTCGTTTAGTAAGTGCCATACATTTTTGGTAAGCAAGAAAATTATCTCCTGTGGGGGTTTCTTTGTATACTCGCAGTAAATGTTTTCTTTCAGAAATTATGTTGTCACATTCTGCATCCCACCAAGGTGAAGGTGTTCGATTTTTGCACTTAAATGGTCTGTATTCTTTTAAAGTTCTTTGTGCTGCATTATTTATACAATTGATTAAGAATGCATATTTTTCTTTGGTGGTTGGATATTCTGCATCAGTAAAATTATAAAAGTAGTCTTCCACAATCTCTTTATATTGCTCCCAATTAGCTCCTTTTAGGTTCCATCTATATCGCGGAACTGTGATATCCTGCGGAATTTGTTGCATTGCAAGAGTTATTTTTATCATAAAATGATTCGATCCTAGTGTGTCAGAGTAAACTGCCCAATCTATATCACTAGCTACATCCGAGGAGCAAAAGGTAACATCTATCATAGAATCATTGCAGCCTGGCCGGGTAATGCACGTAGGTTCGCCCGTATTCATAACTACAAAATCACAATTATTACTTGCTTCAATGAGTTGTTTACCAATAGAATCGTTTTAATGCGATCCCCAGGTAGAATGATGCGCGTTAAAATCCCCACCAATAATACATGGAGTTGAAAATTGCGAAAAAATATTTACCCAATCAGTCGTGTTGGTTTTAATGTCCGGTGCCCTATAAACGGAAATTATACTTAAAATTTTATTGTTGAATTTAATATTAATACCACAAACAAGAAGGTCGACATTAAAATTGGAAACTATGCTTAATTCTAGGTGTGAAATCGATTTTTTGACCAAAATGCAAACTCCAGAAAAACCATCTTGTCTATCCTTACGAATTACATTATAACCTACAAAACTATATACTTTGTTGGGTTTAAACCATGTTTCACTTATTATTGCCACATCAATATTATTATTTACAAGATAATGCATTAAACTATTTTTATTGGAAACAGCAGAACGTGCGTTCCACTGACAAATATTTAATGTCTTTAGTAATGGAGTGAAGGTTACTTTTTACATGTGTCCTCCAACACTTTATTTATTCTTGTTTGAATTAAATCATTATTTAAATTTTTTATATCTTCAATAGTATGAATACTTTTTAAAAAATCAACTATAAAATCTGCAATTGACTTTACAATGTTTTTATTATTTAAATCTTGATAAGTTGGTGGATTATTATTTCGAGGCAGTGGTTGATTAGGGCCAAACTGAAAAGGGAACATCGGTTGTGGAGGAGGAGTGTCATTAGAGATTCGACGTTTTTTATTGCTGTTGCCGGTAGGACTACGTGTAGGATGTGTGGGCAAAACATAATTGCTATTTTTATTAAAATTGGAGTGTAAAAAGGAGTTAGAATTTCCAGACCTGGATTCAACTGCTGGTAAAGGCGGAAAATTTTCGTTGGACAAAATAGAAAAACTATTTTTGACAGATATTCCCGAATAAGACATTTCATATTTTTCTCTTGCTTCAATAAAGGAAATATTCTCCACAACCATAATATTCTTAATTTTACGCTGTTTCTCATAATGCGGACATTTTCTTGAAATGGAAACATGGTCATTAGTTTTGCAATATATACAGCGAATTTCTGAATCGTTACAAACGTGATTTTCGCCTTTTACGTTACTACATTTAATGCACAATTCCTCAACCTTTTTACAGTTCCCGGAAATGTGTCCAAAAAGCAGACACCGGAAACATTGAGTAATTCTGCTGAAAAACCGCTCTACCGAGAAATAAACACTATTTATTGAAATATAATTGGGTAAAATATTCCCTTCAAAGGTTACAATGACGGTTTTTTTGGGGACATACTGTATATCACCATCCTTTTCTATTCTACGATGTGTACGTTTAACATCAACTACTGTAGCGGGAGATGTTATGTTATCTAAAATATATTTCGTATCGTATTGAGTATCAACGTCTCTTATCAAACCCTTAATTTCCAATAAATGATTTGGTATAAACGCTACAAGATCATTTTCTGATAAAAGAGGATTGTTTACCAAAGCATTGGCATCAGAACATGTTTTTAGACAAACTTTTATTCTATTTTTTCCAACGCTTCGAATTTGAATAATATTCTTAACGTTCAATTTCTTATGTAATAAATCTCCAATAAATAATGGATGCAACCGGCCTCCATTTTGAATATTTTTCCGTTCGATATAAACACAAATATTATTCAAATTATACTTATCTCCATTCCTTAGGTTAAAAAGTTTAGGTATTTTGTTTTGTTTATGAATATCCTTTTCATTATCACTAATGAGCTGACGACTGGTTCTAGCTGTTGCTTCAGAACAAGCAGTGGTATCCATCTCTTGTACGGGGACCGATTCATAATTCGCATCACTTTTAGAGTTATTTACACTCACTGTCTGATTAATCGTTGCACCTAACGGCGTCTTTATATTTACAGCTTCCCCCATTTAGGGGGAGCTATTTACACTCCGTACACTTTACCGCAAAAAGAGTTTAAACTAGTTTACAAAGTAAAAATTAAATAATTAATAGCCGATATCGGTAATTAACACTGGTTTTGTTGATAGAAATACGTGCGGTACCTAGCAAGTCTATCACGATACTGTACCTTATTATCAATTGTATCTGTTATTATATTATGGTATTCTTATTGTAATATATTATAATTATATTATATTAATTCTTATGATATTCTCGACTTAAGCCTAAGATCTGTTGGTGCAACCGGGCATAAGTTTTGCAAGAATTATTGATTTTGAAGTGGTATCGAAAGCACTCTCTATGTCTAGAGCAACGGCAATTACCTCATTCTTGTTTTTCATGGCGTACGCAATTTCAGACTGAAGTGAAACCAAATTGTCCATAGTGCATCTATTTGATCTAAATCCTGACTGAAATGGATTTAGTAACTTATGTCGTTCTAAGTAAACACAACCTAAGTATGTGTATATTATGTTTTATTGAATAGCGTATAAATATTATGTCTTAGTCACCAATCATCATCATCAGTAGCTCGACAACCCTTTTTGGGTCCTGGCTTGTTCTATAGCCCAGTCGGGATAGCATTTGACCTTGAATTAGGAGCTGCCCCAAATTTTATTTTTCTAATCCTTAGGGAGGGTCAATATTAGTATAAATTTAAAATCTCGACTGAATTCCACCGTTGAGTTAGCCGCCATCTTGATTTTAAACGAGAACCGTTTTTGCTCAATATCTCCGCCATTTTCAATTTTTTGACAAAAGTGTAGAAACTGAAATTGTTGAAAATGCGATTTTCTATAATTTTATTTATTATAATTTTTTTCGTGCGGTCGATATTTTCCGAGTTATGAGGGAAAAATCGTGAGAGTTATAGCATAATTATTGAATTATTGAATTATCTCGTTTATTATTAGTTTTACAACAAATATTTACCTATACAAAAATGAAGAGAATTAAATTTGGTACAATTTTGATGCCGTTCATTTTTTTGATAAAATCAATATTTAAGGTAGTACGTATGTGGTAAAGGTGCGAGCGTAAGACCCGATTGATTTTGTAGCAATTGTTTTTGTTCAATTTCTCCGCCATTTTCAACTTTTCGACAAAAAGTGTAAGAACTGAAATTGTTGCAATTACGATTTACTACAATTTTTAGAGACAACCAGTGGCGGGTTTACAAGGGGGGAAAATGGGAAAATTCCCCCCAACAGGGTCCAAAATTAAAAAAAAATTGTTGGAACATCACGATATATTAGCTGACATAAAACTTAAAATATCGACAGACAAATTCAACCAATAAAACCTGCTAGTTAATAAAATTAAGTAAACTTAATGTATATAATGTCTTTTTATGTCTTTTATAATAGTTTGGTTGCTGTTTCATTGGAAGTTTCAACAATTGTATAAAATATAATTCTCTTTATTTTTGTTTATGTACAATTATGTCGTAAAGTTAATAATAAATGAGACAATTCAATAATTATGCTTCCCCTCCGCTTCCATTATTTTCTCCCTTAACTCGGAGAATATTGATCGTATAAAAAATTGTGCCAAAGAAATTGTGGGAAATTGCATTTCCAATAATTTTCTTTCTCACCATTTATGTCGAAAAGTTGAAAATAGCGGAGATATTAAGCAACAAGAGTTCTCATTTAAAATCATAATGGCGGCTAATGCAACCGCGGAATTCAGTCGAGATTTTAAATTTACACTACTATTGATCTCTCCTAAAGGATATAATTATAAAATTTGGAGCAGCTCGGATACAAACTTCAATTCAATAATTATGCTCCCCCCACCACTTTTTACTATTTTCCCATGTAACTCGGAAAATATCAACCGCGTGAAAAAAATTGTTAAAAAGAAATTGTAGGAAAATATATTTTGAACAATTTTAATTGAAAATGGCGTAGATATTGAACAAAAACAATTGCTATAAAATCAATCCGGTCTTACGCTCTCGCCATTACCGCATACGTACTTCCTTAAATATTAATTCTAGCAAAAAAATGGAAGACATTAAAATTGTGTAGAATTTAATTCTCTTCATTTTTATACAAGCACATATTTGTTGTAAAGCTAATAATAAACGAGAGAATTCAATAATTCAATAATTATGCTCCAACTGTCACTATTTTCCCCTCATAACTTGGAAAATATCGACCGCACGAAAAAAATTATACTAAGTGAAATTATATAAAATCGTATTTTCAACAATTTTAGTTTCTACGCTTCTTGTCAAAAAATTGAAAATGGCGGAGATATTGAGCAAAAACGGTTCTCGTTTAAAATCAAGATGGCGGCTAACGCAACGGTGGAATTCAGTCGAGATTTTAAATTTTTACTAATATTGACCCTCCCTAAAGATTAGAAAAATAAAATTTGGGGCAGCTCCTGATGCAAGGTTAGGCCTGTTATTCGTCTAACCCGACTGGACTACTAGGATTTTCCGCCATTCTGTTCTGTTCCTTGCTTTGTTCTTCCAGTTGATGACCTCAAGTGTTTTCAGATCTTGTTCCACTTGTTCCATGTATCAAAGTTTGGCCCCTTTGACCTTTTTCTACTGGTGTCTGCCTCATTATGTTTTGGTGTTTTAGTCTCCAACATCCGTTCAACATGGCCCATCCAGCGCAGACGTCCGATCTTTATGGATGTTATGACGTCGGGTTCGTTGTATGCTGCGTATAGTTCAAAATTATATCTTCTGCGCCATACGTCATTTTCTCTCACCCCTTATATATGTGTCTAAGGATTTTTCGTTCAAACGTAGCTAGTAAGTTCTCATCGCTTTTCGACAGTGTCCATGTCTCTAATCCATATAAAGACCAGATTTATCAGGGTTTTGTATATTTTGCCTTTGGTTTTTCTCGCGATGTTGTTAGATCTTAGATGTTTAATTAGTCCATTATATTTTTATTAGCAATATGTAGGTATTCTTCTCTTAACTTTTTCGCTGACATTGTTATCTGCTGTAACTAGTGAACATATACGAGTATATGTAAAATTTTTCACGCTTTCGATGTTCTAGTCTTCTATTGTAAGATTCTGTAGGTTTCTTTGGCCTGTCGATTTGCTGGGCTTCATATATTTGGTTTTTATTTCATTAATAATATTTAGGCCACTAATTTGTGCCGCTCTTTCTATTACATTAAATGCTTCTATCATTTCTGTTTCGGTTCTAGTTATGATATCAACATCATCTGCAAATGCCAATACTTGTACAATTTTTGTTATTATTGTTCCTCTCGTGTTGACTTTTGACTCTCTAATTATTTTCTCTAATGTGATGTTGAATAGAATACAGGATAGGGAATCTCCCTGTCGTAGGCCTGTTCTAACATGGATTATATCTGTTAGTGCGTTTTGAATTCGAATTTTGCCTCGTACTTTAAGTGTTCCTTTTACTATATCAATGAGTTGAGTTGGAATATTAAACTCTTTCAGGGCGTGGATCAGAAATTCTCGATGCATACTATCATAGGCACTCTCAAAATCAATGAAGAGATTGGTGTCTGTATTAAATTCACTAGTCTTTTCCAAGATTTGCCTCAAGACAAAGATCTGATCTATTGTGGACTTCTGGTCCACATATCCACATATGTATGACCAATCGGTCATACACAATATTTGACAGTATTTTATATGCCACAGTCAGCAGCGTTATTGCACGGTATTTTTTACATTGAAGCTGATCTCCTTTTTTATGTAGGAATAATTACTCCGGTGTTCCAGTCTTGTGGCAGTTGTTTATTATTCCATATGTTCACTATTATTTCATGTATCGCATTAAATAGGGAGTCCTCGCTTTTTTTTATTAATTCTGCGCTAATGTTGTCTAATCCAGGTGACTTTTTGTTTTTCAGTCTGGTAACTGCTTCTTGCATTTCAGCTATTGAAGGGGGGTTGTTTCTCTGGTATCCGTTTGATCCAGTATAATTCCATCCTATAGTGGATCTCAGTTTTTTTTCAAATTTTTTTTTGAAGAATTCTGTTTATATTTGTAGTATTTCACTCTGTTGAGTTACTATATCTCCTTCTTTGTCTCTGCACATCATTGTTCTTGGTTTAAATTCTCTTCTGCTTTTCTGTTATGATGCGACACTCTTCATCGAACCACTGCCCTTCAGTTGATTTGATCTTTTTTTGTAGACCCAGGGTCACTTTGGCAGCGTTTTACATGATGTTTTTACACGCTTCCCATTCTCTGTTTATATCCTCGTGCTTTTTGTCTGTTTTATATCTTTTATTTTATATATTTTTATAGCTTCTTAGTCACTAATAATTTGTTTAATTAAATGAAGAATGGAAGATAAATTGTAATGGAAAAAATGCTGGATATTTGACTCTTTTCTCATTACATATTTATATAATGAGAATGTAGTCCTAAAATGTATTTTTTGTAATTTGCACCCTAGCAGTGAAGAGCACCCTGACTCCTTTTCTTCAAGATATATCCTCCATAGAAGGCTCGAAATAGGCATGGCTATGCAGACCCTGTTTGAGTTTGACTGCAATTCGAAATAGTTCTGCACTACTAGATTCAAACCATTCCCTTAAGTTATTAAGTCGGGATATTCTTGGTCTTCCCAGATTTTGCTTTTCTCGAATTTTTGCCTTGCAATATAACGATACATCAAAGCAACAGTGTGATAAGAAGAAAATTTCAATTTTTTTTAAGTACGCCATTTACATAGAATGAATTGCACTCTATACTAGTAACACTGAGATATGTATATCTCAGTTATCAGAGACACATATTTCAGTTTTACCAGTAGGTATAGAGTGCAATACATTCTATGTAAATAGGGTACTTAAAAAAATTGAAATTTTCTACTTATCTTACTGTTGCTTTGAGGTATCGATAAGTTCTAGTTTATTTCATATCGTTCTAGTTTGACACGTTTGATATTCTTTAATCCACGATATTCGTATTAAGCTACACTTGTTTAACCCGCCGTTACACGCGTCTTCTACTGTGACGTGGTTGCACGCGTATGAGCGTCGCCCTCGCCTACATAAATTCGACTTATTTCGAGAAAGAATGAATGTCAACATGTATAAATATAAAATGGATTGTACTCACATATTATAGAAAGTCTCGTTAACTAATTTTTTTTATTAATTTAACAAAACAAAAGTAAAAATAATATAGATCAAAAGCAAGTTTTCTTAATTTTCAATTTCAGCAAGCCACTGAAGAAATTAACGTTCTTTACGCGAATTCATTTTACTAAAAATACAAATTAAAATTAACAACTGTTCTGAAGCTATTTATTTGTGGCATTTATGTAATTAACTATTAATATTTTGTATTTTGATAACGACGTCCAAGAAGGAATTCGAAACGTCAATAAAATCAATTTTTCAAGTTAAATTGTGGCTTATTTCCCAATTATAATAGGTAAATTTAAAAATGGGTTCTTAACCAGTGGCACACCTAGAATTTTCCTCTGGGGGGAGGGGGGTTTGCTTGGGCACCGAAAGTTTTTTGTATTATTTGTGAAAGACAAGTTACATTTTCCTACCTTCTTTTATATATTTATATATGCTCTGGGTGGGATTTTAACCCCCAAACCCCCCTGGTTTGCCACTGTTCCTAACCTAATCCAAACAATAATATTTTAATTAAACCTACCTAAATATTAAATAAAAACCTAAAAGTTTCTTTGAGATAACAGAAACGTGATTTCACCGTGACTGCACGCGCAGTGAGGAATTCCCTCACTTGAAGAGGGATGTCTCTTCTTTTAACTATCACACAGCACACTGACCGTCTGAAATATTCTATAACTTTTTCATACCCTCTCATGAACCATGCTAAAGGCATTCCTAGGTGCTTAAGGTTATCGTATTAGTTTACACAATTTCATTGCTTATAAACAAATATGGTGAGGGATTCCCTCATAGCGCGTGTAATGGCGGGTTAAACGTCCATACGTCCAAGCCAAAAAGAAGAGTAGAGAACACGTAATACAAGCATCATTAGGCATAGATCTAACCTTATATTCCGACATCAAAACAACTTTATAGATTTAATGAATGATGTATGAATTAATCTAGAATTAACTCTCTACGATTTTTTTCAAAAAGTTATAGCCTTCGACATTTGACCTCTCAGGGTAAACAGTTATTTATAATACCTTAGGGCAACAAATTAACCGATCGGGTTTTACAAATTTTCATTAGATTTGGAATTGAAAGGTCTTTTTAAACTTTTAAAGCCTTAAATAATCAAAAAAGGTTATTTTTACAACAAATAATGCAATTTCAAGAAAAGGCCATTTTGGACTTTTCGCGGGCTATTTTGCAATAATAAATTAACGAAATTCAACCGTGAATTGGCGACCGATGTTTCTGGCTCTATTTTTGGGTTTTGACGCCATCATCTTAGTTTTCTCCTCATTTACTTGCAGGCCCATATTTTTTGAGCCATTTGAGAAGGTGGTATACATTTCTTCTAGCTTGTGTGTTGTGCGGGTAATTAAGTCCACGTCATCTGTATATGCCAAAATTTGGGATGATTTATTAAGAATATTTCCTCTGTTGTCTATTCCGGCATCTCTGACCGCCTTTTCCAGAGCTATGTTGAAGAGGAGACACGTCAGCGCATCTTCCTGTCGCAGCCCAACGTGCGTTTCAGACGCCTGTGATTGTTCGCCCTGTATTTCGACTTTGCAAACAACTTTACGCATTGTAGCCTTAACCAATCTTATCAGTTTATCAGGGATGTGGAATTCATCCATGGCTTCATACAATCTATTTCTTAGAACACTATCGTAGGCCGATTTAAAATCTACGAAAAGATGGTATGTGTCGATATTAAATTCATTGGTTTTTCCAGTATTTGCCTTAACACAAAAATCTGGTCTGTTGTTGATCGACCAGGCCTAAAACCACTTTGATATTCTCCAAGCAGCTCCTCTGAATGTCCACTTAGGCGACTATATAAGATATTCCAACATATTTTGTAGGCTTTATTAAGGAGGGTTATTCCCCTATAGTTTCTACATTCCAATTGACCACCCTTTTTATGTGGCGGGCAAACGATTCCAATACACTACTCTTCCGGGATTTGTTCCTCATTACAGGCTCTCAGTATTATTTTATATATTTGATTAGCCAGAGTAGCACCTCCATATTTAATAAGTTCCGCGGGTATACCATCACTTCCTGGAGATTTATTATTTTTTAGGCGTTTTATTGCATCCCGTACTTCTTGAATTGATGGAGGCTCTAGTGGTGTATTGTTGATTACTCCTGGGGGTGGATGATTTGGATATTCTTTTTCGATAGTAAGTAGTTCTTTAGAGTGTTCCACCCACCTTTCCAATATTTCTTCTTTTGTATCGAGTATGCGCCACTCCTTATCCTTACATAGTCTGTAGCATTACAAATTCCCGCTACAATGTTTTGTTATAAAATTCATTAATTTTAATCTTATCCCAAGAAAAAATATTTATTTTTCTAATTTATTTTGTGAGTTTATATATCTTTAAAATTTCCTAAGCCGCTCCTGTTCGAAATATTTCAAAATATTTCGCAGCATTGTAAAACTTAGGAAAATTTCTATTTATTTGTGTAGCATTTACTAACTACGTAGATAGTTATTGTGAAAACATTCCTTATTCTAGAAAAAGTCGGGAATATATTTCCCTTTGTTTAGAGCGCGAAGCATCGTTTGATATTATTGGTCTGAATTTTGAAAGATCCTTGAGTTTTAGTTGACGATTGGTCAATAGTCTTGGTCGAGAAATGCTTCGGCTCGACGCACGAGGAGAATTTTCGGAAGGTAAGGTACGCGGTACGTACGCCGCCGAAACGAATATTTAGTTCTGAAAACACGTTTGAAAGGTGAAGACCTTTTTTGTTAGAACTCACACAAAGAAACGCACTTTGCCGGCTTTAAAATGGTTTTCTTCTTATGGTAGAAGAACTAAAGGATTTTTAACTTGTCAAGGAATATTATTACAATAGTTTCACAGCATTTTACGTGGATATATTCTTGTGAAACAGTATTATTGTTATGCCGGTAAAAAAGAGTGCGTGGTTTCCTGTCTTGTCCTGTTTTTAAGATGATATATGGATTTGTTCATGTTTCCTGTAAGAATTTCCGTATTGAAGTACCCCGATGATGTTATTTGGTATCAACTTATCCTGTTTCCTGTTTGGTTTAAAATTGAATGTCTTCCCCCCAATCTCGAATGGAAAATTTTGGATAAGTGTTTGACGTGTGACATGGATTTTTGTTTTAAAAATGAAGAATAGAAGAAAATGATATGGCATAGAATCCAATAATGGTAAATAATAGCCCAGTTTGACCCAATGAGGAATCTAAGATGAATGTCCTTAAATTGGTTCCCATAAGTATGGAATATGTCCAGTAAGTACTCGATATGTGAATTTGAGGATTTTTCAAACGGCGTCCAAATTTCTTTAAATAGTAGGAAGGTCCTCAAGTCTGTGTAAGTATCCTTTGCTTATTTGGTTATTTCATTACTTCATTAAACCCTCTTAAAAATACAGGTAGTGGTTGGAAAAACGCTTCAACTTAGTCTTCTTTAAACCCTCCTACCCCTCCCAACGAACCTACGACCTGCCAACGCACAAAAAATGAGCTGCCGTATGCATGAAGCTTTATGTGTCTGTTCCTTCTACTAGCCCCATTTCGACCCCCCAGTATCTTAGTAGATAGTCTTTCCTTGATCCCATTAGAGTATTAGAGCAGACATGGAAAACGCTACAAGTCTTAGCCTTGGTTTGAATTCCTTTCTTGCATTATTCAGAGTTTTGTAGAATTTTCTTGTTTGATTTTCCTGTTTTAATGTCTCAAGTTCTTCCAGTATTCTATTTTCATAGATTCGCTTTTTTCTTCTATGAATGCACTTCTCTTCTCTTCTAAAGTCTTTATATTTTTGTTATTTTTCTCGGGTTCTTTTTTGCTGCATCAGTTTATATGCATCATTATTTCTTCTTGTAATGCCCTCACACTCAGCATCGAACCAGTCAATGCGTGATGGTGGGTTTTCTGGCTCTAGAATATTATTTGCTGCGTCTTTAATATTATTTTTACACATTTCCCATTGTTCGCTGATTGTTAGGTTCTCATTAATTATGTAGTTAGTTTCGATATAATTTTGAAACCTTTCTACCGTTTGCGGATTTTTGAGGAGTTCAATATGAAGGCGCGTTGTTTTGGTACTTCATTCCTTCTTCGCGTTTGAGATTCTAGCTCGAATTCTTGTGCAAACTAGAAAGTGATCTGAATCAATATTGGCGCCTCGATAGGTGCGGACATCCATTAGGTTTGAGAAGTGTCTAGCATCTATGATCACATGATCAATTTGGTTGTTTGTTAATGCATCGGGCGAGGTCCCGGACAAATTCACATACTTAGGCTCCCTAACCACCAAGGAGAACGTCATGACATAGCAAACAAATGCAATTTTGGACTCAGTAGACATATGAGAAGGAGGAACTTCTCACGCCAAAAATACGCCATTATACAACCAGTGTTGACATATGGATCAGAGGCATGGACCATCTCCAAGGCAGTTGAAAACCTTCTGCTTATATTTGAACGAAGGATCCTGAGAGGAATATTCGGTGGCATCTGTGAAAATGGTGTTTGGAGGAGGAGGTACAACTACGAGGTATACCACAGATATAAACAAAAATTTGGTGGTAAAGACGTAGTATCTCTTATAAGAATAGGAAGACTGAGATGGGCAGGACATCTAGCAAGATCACAACAGAACAACCCTCCTAGAAGAATCCTTATGTCACAACCTGTGGGAAGTAGAAAAAGGGGTAGGCCAAAACTCAGATGGAAGGATGGTGTAGATGAGGATGGCAACGTTTGGCAATGGATAGGACTGACTGGCGTAATAGACTTGGGAAGGCCGAGGTTCTTTCAGGGCTGTAGCACCACTGATGATGATGATGAAATTAACGAAATTAAACTTGCCATAACTCAGATAATAGGTTTTTAATTTCCTATAACTTTCTATTTGAAAGTTTTTTTCCTAAAATGAATATATTTACTAAGCTGCAGAATTCAATGTGATGCCTGCGTCAAATGCTTAAAATATCATAGACGGACAGAGTCAGAAATGAGGAAGTACTAATAAGAGCAGGCTTACAGGATAGGGAACATTTTAGTTATGTTGAAAGTAAGAAGACTGCATATAACGATATACTTTTCACCAACTGATGCTCGAAGGAAAGATAGAGGGTAAGAGGGGTCCGGGACGTAAAAATATGTCATGGCTGCCAATATTGCTGCCTAATATTCGTCAATGGACAGGAATCCACAACTATGAAATGCTTCGAAATTCTGCTAAAAACAGAATTATTTAATCCTAAATATCTAACATCTCACCTGCCAAGACAATGTACAGTGGACCCCTACACAGAAATGCACGGCACCTGAAGGAGAAGAAGCATAATTCAAATCTCTAAAAAATAGCAAATGCAACTTATAGACGCCTAAAATTAGGTGTTACATTTTAATAAAAATTCCTGACATCGTCCTCTACAGTGTCTGATAGGTTTCAAAAATTCCTGAATTCAATCATAAAATCGACCTGTTTTTCACCCACAGCTTGGACTGATAGGAAAATTCGAACTTTTAACTGTATTTTTAAAAGCTGCGCACATGTTATTGAATTTTTTTTTGGTTTTTGTATTATCAAATGCTATATACATTTTTTCATAAATACTGAGCCTCCATTTTATTTTAATACTACCTTAAAAATTACATTTTTGAAGTTATACTTCTTTGGGCGCGATTGGAAGTAAATTTTTATTATTCTGCGCTCATGTGCACACAGACGGTATGGAGTTCGTTGCTAAATGTTTTAAGTTATGTATGTATTAGTCCAAAAAAGGTGTGGAAAGAATATATTAGAGTTTTTAGTAAATATATTTATTATAATTTTTGTATCTTTGGATTTTTCTACCTCGGGAATAAGATAATAAGTAATATTTAAAGTATTTTTAAACTTCACTTGGTCTATTTGACAGTATGTCTGAGAAATCTTGTAGTCCGCATCCGCACAAACAAATGGAGTATAGTTCAGTGGTAGAGCGTTCGACTGGAGATCAAGAGGTCCCAGGTTCGGATCCGGGTGTTTTCCATTTTATTTAATTTTTGGTATTGTTTTAATAAAAATTTTTGGAAAGTACTAAGTAAAAATTAGTTTAATCTTTAAACAAAATATAAATAAACTGTTCGAAAGTATATTTATTTCGTTGAAATTATATAATAGAAGTATAACTTCTTACGTGCGTACAAAGTATACACACATTTTTTTTTAATCAGTTTATTGAAGGTCGTATTTACCTTAAATATATTGCAGATCCCTAAACTGTATGGAGAGGTCTTTTGTGTCAAAATACCGTCAAATCTCTTTTTGGCATGTAACTAAATTATGATCTTCCTATTTATACCTTAAGACCAACGCTAATTTTACTCAAAACGGAACATTCATTAGTATAAAACAATTTTCGTTTACAGTATAAAGAACTTTCCAAGAGATTCTCGTTAAGTAGGGTATGTACACGGTAAGTCGAAAGGCTTTACTAATTTGTTTTTGCGTGTAAAGTAGCTACATTGTAAAAAATTGTTAGTAATTAGGGCGAATCAAGACAGACTATTCAAAACAAAGGTAATAAGGTAAACTGATTATATTAAGTATTAATTTACAATGCACTGTGTTTTACTCCATATAGTCTAGGGGCAAGGGGGGCAAGGAGTCATGAATTTGTTATTGTAAATTTAATTGTTTAAATGCCTGTAACTAATAAAATTATAAAGATTTTTGAAGTTATACTTCTTTACGATCGAGGGTGAAATTTTATACTTACCTGGCCCATGCGCAGATAGACAGTATGTAGTTCGTTGCTAATATTTCAAATGATGTATGTATCAGCGCAAGTAAGTCATTAAAATAATATATTAGTGTTTTTAGTAAATGTATTATTTATTATAATTTTTGTGTCTTTGGATTTGTCTTCCTCGGGAATAAAATATTTTATAATAATAGTAAGTATATATACTTTAAATTTTAAAGTATTTTTATACCTCACTTGGTCTAATAAAGTCAGTATGTATGAGAAATCTTGTAAGCTGTCAAAGCAAAGGGAGTTTAGCTCGGTGGTAGCGCGTTGACCGGAGATCGAGAGGTCCCTGGTTCGAATCTGTGTGTTATCTGACTTTTTTTTTATTTTAGTATTGTTTTCATAAAAATGTTTGGAAAGTAGTAAGTAAAAATTAGTTTAATCTTTAAATATAAATAACCTGTTGAAAGTATATTTATTTCGTTGAAATCATATAATAGAAGTATAACTTCTTACGTGCGTACAAAGTACACACACATTCTTTTTTCTAAATCATGTTTTATTTCTTAAATAATTACACTTTTATAAAAAAGAACTTTTATAATGAAGCGTTTTTATTATTTATAGGAGAGAATATAAAATAATTTGACGATATAAGATGCTTAAAATTACAAAAATTACACTAGTATAAAAAAGTACTTTTACCTACTCTATGTCATATTATGTATAAGTTTTTAGTTTGTGAAAACTGTCATTATAGATAGCAGTGCGTGAAGGGTTAAAAGTGTGCGTGAAGTAACAATGTATTTTAAATGGGATTTACTTTTCCGCACAATTTCAATGGGTTTTTTGGCACACTTTCATATCATCAAATATCCTTAACTTTCGCGTTGTCATGGTGATGACAATATGAGCACTGGCTTACAACAAAATTTTTGACAGTTTTGTGGTTTGAAAGTAGTTAGGATTTTTAAATGTCAAAGTTCTAAAAATTGTAGAATAGAAATGAATTCCAGTGACGAAGAGTTAGAGTTTTTTTTTATTTTTTTATCGTAGAGTAGATAAAATATTGTATGAAACTGTGCGTGAAGTACTTTTTGCGAACTTGCGCGATGTATAGCACTCCCTCCGTTGCCGCTCGTGCTCTAAAAATCGCGTGCGTTCGCAAAGAGCATTCTTCACGAACTGTTTCATAAATAACTATTATAATACTATGGTTGTGTTATAGGTATATAGGACACAATATAAAATTTTTAACTATAAATATTGTTGTTTCAATCCCTTTGTCTTACAAAATTTTGTAATCGATTTTAAACTCATATAAATCAAAGAAAATATTTAAAATATTTATATATATAATAATTAACTTATAAAATATGAATTTTAAGTATATTACCTTTTAATTATTTATTAAAAAAGGTAAAAAAGATACGCAATAGCCAGGTTTCGAAATCAAGACCTCTCGGTCTGCAGTCTAATGCTCTACCACTGAACCACCACCTATCGATTTATTAATGTACTTTAAAATGGAATTTAAATGTCATTGCATTAGTCACATTTTTAAAATATTTTGAAATTAAAAAAAAATGATTTACCCATATAATAGCAGTTAAATATTGCATTGTTAGCTAGTTCTGAGCTATTCTGAAAATTCAGGTGCCTAGGTAGCATAGAACTATTTTTGAAATGGATTACAAAATTTGCGGATATAGTAACATAGTTACTATATAACACTAAAATACAGGGTGTTCCATTTAAGAAAACTCAGAAAATATTCATTCCGAGTTTCGACCAACCCTGTATACTAAAATTTCGAAATTAGCTATACTAATGATTCTTAACAATAGTAGACTATATCAAAAATCACTTGAACGTAAGCAGAGTGTTTAATATCAAACTATTACAATTCTACAGGGTGTGAACATTGCTACAAAATTAATAAAAAAACGTAAATATCTCTTAAAATACCCTGTATAATATTACAAAACCTCATATTTTAAGAAAGAAGATATTGAGGAGAATGCAAAAATGTAAAAATATACAGGGTGTCCAATTTAAAAAAACGAAGTTATAAGCAACTTCCGGTATAACCGGAAGTTGTAAAGAGATGAAAATATTTTCATTTAATAGATTATCCTTAGAAACCCTCGAGTTTTATATCTTCATCAGTTTTATATCATCCCCCTTTAGTTCTCGAGATATTTCTAATAGGCCACTTATCTGCCTCACCCTATATATAAACAAGCAGTATCTGTACAATTTAGCATCAATTATTCATACTGTTATGCTCTGTATTTTCTCTCTGTTATGAGATTGATCACCATATTCTTATTTTGATTAATTAATTAATTATTTTAATTACTACTTATGGAAAACAAAACCAAAATTGAATTGAACTTTCTAATAAAATTTATTCTCAGGGCTAATTTATTTTAATGCATTACCTTTGGTGTGTGGCTTCTAGTATCTTTAGTTGCTTACTTCATCCAGGACAAAACAGGGAAATTAAACACACTCAATATCATATAAATTCTATAACTATTATTTATTTATCCAATATACTATAAATATAAGATTTAAATGTATGCTAAAACTCAATTTTGTTGCAACTATTCCTTATCTAATAAATTAAGCTTTAATTCTGCTATCTCCTTTTTTAACAAAATTTTCATTTAAATAATTCGTTATACTGTTCTTACTATTATAAAAAAAAAAAACAAAACAAAATTTATTTTTCTCCTTTTGAATTGATTACTTATTTCTTCTTTGAATTTTGGAATGACTAAATTATGCTATAGAACTGTTCAATACAAAAATAAACAAATATGGTATGTGATATAAAACAACTCTCTCCGTTTCACAAATAATCTGACTAACCTTTTTTTTCTTCTTTACTTCTTCTCATGGATTGTGTAGTCCTCGATTCTCCCACTCGTGCTCCTAGGATGTTGCGAAAGATCCTTCTCGTCCAAACTGCTTCACAAACAAACAACAAGACTCGCTCGGAATCTCTCCTCAGTTACCTCTCTGCTCGATATCTTGTGAAAATTGATACCAACCGGCTACTCGATCTAGACAGAAACAGGAATCTCTTCGGACACAAGGAGATTTAACTTCTCAACTCGATCCACGATTTCGTTTCAACACGATTCTGCTTACACGGGACTTCACTACTTTACACCGACTTCCCACTTTTCAAAAACTGGACTGCTCTCTCCAGATATTCATTACACAGTAAAACTTTTTTCCTCCTCAAACTCAGACTCAACACTCTCATCCCCACCATCCGTCTTTCTCGCAAATCAAAAAACTTCCTCTTTACACATTACATCTATACTTTCATTTCTTAAGAACAATTATTTTTGTATATAACTTTTCCGTTTTGTTAAAATTCCAGGAGACACCAAAATTACTCTTGTTTTTATAATTTTGTTTACTGTCTCTCCTTCTAAGAATCATTTATAAACGTCCTATTGTCCATTCCAAAGCGAAATAAATGTACTTTCTAATCCTACCGCATAATTGTATAAGTCCGTTCAGAGAACCATTAACAAACCCCTAACGATTTTCACTTTCCGCGAGAACACTATTTACTAACTAAATTATACTATTTACAATTTTTGGTCATATACAGGGCGATGAAAATCTATGATCTCGTGGTCTCTGACATAAATTAATTTTCTAAATTTTTCCCTTAAAAATTATATAACAATACATTGCAGAAAAAATATTTCATCATCATTAAATTTTATTTGTCCAACACCCACCCGAAACCTTCAGGATTCAAGGTACTGAGCAATTTATCTAAGCAATTTGTATGAGTACAATGTACTTATGTACAATATAAATTGTTCGTTCGTTCTCCGTTGTACTATATTCCTCATTATTATGATACTTACTAAATTTTTTGATCTCATACTTTAAAATCTTTAAACTTTTATAACATCGTCAAAAACTGATAAAATTGAAAAAAAAAATTGAACTCGAATCCAATTTTTCTTATGTGTCACCTCTTATAAGAAGGTGAGCAATTGTCACAAGGTTTGTGATAATTTGAGTCACCAAGACAGAGGATTGATGAATCAATAACACTAGTTTACAACCAATTTGCGACTCGAATGAAAAATGCTGTTTTTTGTTAATTTTTGGTCTCTGAATATGATTATGATGGTAAACAATTCCTAACACGTAAGATTTTTGAGTTATGATTTTTTCAAAAAAAATGAATTATGATTTTTAAGTTGTGAGTATTTTACTAATTTTTTTTTAAAAGTCATTTGTAATATCTTGGGGCGTGATCTTTTCAAATTAACGTTTTTACTAAAAATTGTGCATACTTTGGCAACACTTGGATATCTAATGTCTACGAATAACACATTAACATTTAAATAAAGAATAAACCAAAGGTAATCCTTAATCAGTAAACGTAGACATTTAAACTTATATAGTATATAGTTCTAAACCGTTTTAACGACTGTTACTCCTGCATGACAAAAGTGCCTGGGTTTTCAAGGAAGAGCAAGCAGAAAATTGAATATCCAGATATTACCTCAGCAATATAACCAGTTTTTCATGGAGAAGATTTACCAGTTCCAGGATCTCGGCAAATTGGGAGAAATATTTGGAAATGTATGGTGATAAAAGTAAATCTGATGATGTATCAGAAAATAATAATTCTTATTTTCCTGAAAGCGACGAAACAGCACCTTATTGCATCCAACAAGCTGAATTACATGATTTAGTTCCAGACCTTCACTTGTCCAAAGGACATGCTTAATCCTTAGGTTCTAGATTACAGTAATGGATCTTTTTAAATGGAATTTACTAGCCAGTACAACTTATAATATTTAGGAACCGTAACCAGGAACTATCTTCGTTTTTTACTATGCAGGATAAAATGTGTGTTTGTGTTAATCCAAATAGTGTTATGGGAAAATTGTTAGTATACAAAAGAGTTACTACAGTTTTTGTTTCTAGTTCTGAACTTATGTGTATATAGTATATAAGAATTTTTATAATAAACAGCAATATTTGATGCATTTGATGCTCTAACTCCAAATCTAACATTTCACCTGACCAGACAATGTACTGTGGACGCCTACGCAGAAATGCGCGGCACTTTGAGAAAAAGATAACCCAAAATGTATACGTGGTGGAACATTTTGGTGTTTGAATTCGCATTCAGGACGCTTTAAACTCCCCGGTACAGCCATTTTAACATCAGTCGCAACTTTTTTTGTTTATTTGTTGACTAGTGTAATTATCAGGACTCGCCTAAAGATAAAAAATCAATACCTTCAGACGGAACACTAGTTGAAAAAATAAAAATATCGGGCAGGATGCACACATCTCAGTCTACATTATTACTACTTAGTCATTTTGGACACATTTCCAGAAGGACATGATGGAAAATCTTATCATCGAGGGCAAATTTGAAGGAAAAATGGGCGGATCAAAGAGAAACACTGATCAATCGAGGAATTCACAGGCCGACCAGCTAGCCCAGAACAGGAAACGATCGAAAGAAATTATAAAAATTTGATTGTGTCACCACATCCCGATAAGAGATTAGGGACCGAGGAGGAGGCTACTTATTTTTAGACTTGGAAAGATATCCTTCAATACCATCAGATAACTCGGGGGCTCCACTCAGAGTCCTACATGTAAACCTCAAAATAATACGGCAGTTTCGGCAAAACTTACTGTTACTATGAGATGTAGCTTTCACACAAGAACCCTGAAGAACTTATGTATAATCGAGGACCTGCATGGTAGTCAAACAACATACTAAATCCTGTTAATGAATTTCTGTTCTTAAGACTTATGATTTTTTTTTCATTATGATTTAGATATTCTAAAGGGAGGAAACAAATCAGCTTTCGTAACTTCACAACGCGGGAAGGTAACTCATATAACAGACTCACGTGGTAAAATCTGCTAAAATGGCATGTTTCAGATATGAGGTGTCTTGTTCAAACCATTGACAAATATGTTTTCAAATAACAGATAATGAGGAACTGCCAAGGAAACTTATTGTAACCATTGTAAAAAAGACTTTGTAGCATACCAAGCAGACTTGGAATTTTTTAGGCAGAGTTCTCCCTTCAATACTGACCCCCCGGAGGGAGTGTAGTGGTCGACGTGATGTCGTGTATTGTCAGTCTCCAAAGATCTCTGTCTCTGGGGTCATTTCTTTTAACTCATGCATAGGTCATTCCTGAGATTTTCCCCAATCGAATGTAAAATGTTAAATATGTTATGTAACCTCAGTTATGTAACCGAGTAACAAAATTAAGTTAATTTCTGTCGATATTTTCCGTTTACTTTTTCAAAGTCAAATTTTTCATTTTCTATGCACTTTGGAGCTGAATTTTACCACCATGAATTTTGATCACAAACATTCCTGAGATTTTCCCCAATCGAATGTAAAATGTTATACAGCGTTTCATCTTATGGCGGAAAATTGTTAGGTTTGGTGCGTCATTTATTGACTAGGAATAAAAGTCATAAAAATAACCTGTTTTCATCTATAGTCTTTTTACTACAAAAGCAAGATTACGTAGGTCAAAATTTCTGACGTCAGAGCACTGTCAAATTATTAGAATGTGACTTTTCATCATGGCCCTGTTAATGTCATTACTTGTTAGATATTTTCTTTGTTTTTGTTTACTGTACAAAATAATATCTCTAATTCTTTATTCTAATTAATTATGTCAATCGGTTTTCATTTCCTGCTGAAATATAATAATAATACGCTGAAACATTTGTAATGTTAATTAGTGCAACTTTAAAATTGACATTTTTCTAACACAGCTATATGACACCCACACGGAACTTACCGATCTTGCAAAAGTGTCAACAAGGTATTATACGCTCTGAGCTTCGCTGGTGTCGCTCCTGGCGGATTACTAATTCAACTTTCACCGGTAATTTTTAAATTTATTATTTAATTGTTATCGCTTAATATTTACAACGCTAAAAGTAATTAAATTGTAACAGATTTTTTTAAGATTTTGCTAATCATTTTGACGTTCTATTGAGGAAATATTAATTTCTTAATTCGGATACTTTCACAATTATCGTGTAGATGGCGCCAAGATTAATTGATTAATTTATAATTACATATTACGGAACATTAAAAAAACACAAATTCAGTATTTAAAACGTAAGTATATTTAAGGTAAAAACATATACCACAGCTTTGACCAACTAATATTTTTTATAATTAATATTTTTAATTTTAATTTTAAATTAATCACTTTGACATTTATGTCAAATTTCCGGTAAACGTTTACAGACTTGCCACTACTGGTGCTCGCGAATTTATAAATATCCCCTCTACGTACGAGCTCACAGAGTATAATAAGAAAAACGTAATCGCGATTACATTGAGAATTTTAGAATTATATAATTTAAATAACCAAAAACATTTTTTATTATTAATAATATAAATTTTATGAAACAATCCATTAAGTTAAATACTACAAAAAATAATAATTTTATTTAAATATATGAGACAATCGTACTCTACTGATGTGACAGTTCTGTGTTGCTATATTTTTACTTCATTTCGTACACAAGTCCTGTCGCCAGTGGGGGTACAACGGCCTCCTTAATTCAGATGGACTTACCCAAGTTTTTTTTATGTATTTTGACCTGTAGAACACGAATTTTTTGGGTAACAGTTGATCCGGATGTCGATTAGATTGTTATAAACAAAGAACTTGAGGAATCACATAACAACGATTTTTCGCAAAACAAAACATTTTTTTGTATTCCTTGGGTCATTCTAAGCAAAAAATGTTTTTACAAGTTTTTCCGTAGGATGCATAGTTTTTGACATAAACGCGGTTGAACTTTTAAAAAATCGAAAAATTGAAATTTTTGAACCCGAATAACTTTTGGTTGAAAAATAAAATAGCAATTCTGCTTCCGTATTTGAAAGTTCAAGTAAAATTCTATCGGTTTTGATTATTTTCATTGCTAGAAATCAACTTTTTTATTGTTAAACAAAGCTATAAACACATAGTGCTTGAATTATGTTTTCAATGCATTTCTCATTTAAAATTGAACGAGTAGGCGCGCATACAGACAATTTCTAGGTAGATTACGAACATTAAAACGCATGCATTGGGCACGGGAGACACTATGTGTTTATAGCTTTGTTTAACAATAAAATAATTAATTTTCAACAATGAAAATAATCAAAAACGATAGAATTTGACTTGAACTTTCAAATGCAATAAACGGAATTGCTATTTTATTTTTTAGTCAAAAGTTATTCGGGTTCAAAAATTTCACTTTTTCGATTTTTTTAAAGTTCAACCGCGTTTATGTCGAAAACTATAAATCCTACGAAAAAACTTGTAAGACCATTTTTTGCTGAGAATCACCCAAAAAATAAAAAACATGTTTTGTTTTGCGAAAAATCGCTGTTAGGTAATTCCTCAAGTTCTTTGTTTATAACAATCTTATCGACATCCGGATCAACTGTTACCCAAAAAATTCGTGTTCTACGGGTCAAAATACATAAAAAAACTATACATCTGAATTAAGGAAGCCATTGTACCCCCCTGGCGACAGGACTACACAATTTGATTCAAAATATAGCTTTAAAACACTGTACTGTTTTTATAAATACCTACATATTAAAAATATAGCTTAATTTAAAAACTATTGTAATTATTGTGTAATACCTATACTATTGGGTTTATTTGAGAAACATAATATGCCAAATCAAAATGCCTCTTTAATAGATTATTTTGAACAAGAACGAAATAATGGGATTCCTTTTACCAGCAGAGAAGTAAGTTAAAAAATTTAGATTTCTTAGATTAGGTTTATTAGAAATAAGATTATTATTGGATTTAAAGATCAGAAAGTTTTCTTATGAATTTTAGCGTTTGCAGTACTTAGTTTTAAAAATATTAATAATCTATTTTAATGATTATACCTACACTATGATAATATTGTTGTTAATTAATATATTTCGGCTAACAATGAAAATAGGCTATTGATTATGTACTATAGAAAGGAACTACAACGTTAACGGGGTTTTATTATTTCATATGGTCAATAAATCTCTATATATGAAAAAATCGCAGAGTGCTACCATTTAAAGGGGTGCGTTTTTGAGAAATAAGTGAATTAGTTCCTGGGCACAGGTTACATTAGGGTGAGTTCTATGCACTTTTAGTACAAACACGTCTACATAAAAATTGTTCCTTGTTAAATTTCCTATCTAAATATAAACTTTTAAAGTCAAAGATACTTTTTGTACAAAAATATATTCGAAAGAAAATGCACAAATAAACCCAAAAGAAAGAAATTTTATTTTTTGTCCCATAACTTTATCCACGGGGATATAGGACACAGAAAAAAAACTTATATATTTTGTCTTTAAAATGATGTTTGGTAGAGGTCATTAGGATTTACAGTTTTCGAAATATGATTTTTTAAATTTCGCCACTCACAGCAATTTTGGGCAATTTTCCTTGTTATTTCGCAAATATTGTTCTGTAACTTTTTTCTACGTAACTTTAGGCATATGCAATGGTACATGTAAGAGGAATAGAAATCAATTACCTTTCAAATCTTTTACTGTATAATGTTGTACGACTTCTTTTAAAGAGGTTATCTTTTTCAAGACTATTCTATACTTTTAACGAGTTTTTATAGTTTTTACGATTATTTCTTAAATTTTTCATTATAACTTTTTTTCTACATTTAGGTATATATTATATAATAAAAAAGAAAGCTTATTCTGTTTTCTTTAAAATGGTGTATTACAAAAAAATCTAGGATCATTTTTGAATAAGATATGCTTTTTTAAAATGTAATAAGTACTTGCAACGATTTTTGATTTCAGGATTATTTTTTAAATTCCTCTTTATAACTTTTTTAAGTGATTGTGTGTTATGATTGAATCTTATTTTTTATAGGTAATACTTTGGATCCACTTGACTCGACCGGGCAAATTTCAAAATATGGATTAATTCCAATATTTACTGTCAAAGCTCCTGCACCACAAGCTTTGCTTGTGGTGCAAAGGATGTACAAAAGACTGCGGTTGTAAGAAGATAGGAATTAGTTGTTCAATATTCTGCAAAGGGTGCATGTGCATGGGCACTAATTGTGGGAACTCTAAGATAAATTATGTGTCAGAGGAAGATATTGAAGCTAATGCTAACGAAGAGATAGACTTTGATTTTGAAATTTTTTTAAATGTCAACGTTTAAATAATTTTAACTAAAGTGATGTTTTCTAAGACTAATGTTTATGTAATTTTTGTAAAAGAAATAATTTTAAATAATACAGGTAAACAAATATCAAAGAATCACTCAGCTTCCATTACATATTTAAATATATATGATACACCATTTTAAAGAACAGAAAGTAAGCCCTTTTTTTGAGCAATATACAGGGTGTTCCGAAAAGATTGGTCATAAATTATACCACAGATTCTGGGGCCAAAAATAGGTTGATTGAACCTCACTTCCTTATATACAATAGAGCACACAAAAAAAGTTACAGCCCTTTGAAGTTACAAAATAAAAATCGATTTTTTTTTCATATATCGAAAATTCTTAAAGATTTTTTATTGAAAATGGAGATGTGGCATTTTTTTGGCAGATTCATCTTAAAAAAAAATTAAAGTTAAATTTGTGCACCCCATAAAAATTGTATGGGGGTTTTGTTCCCTTAAACCCCCCAAACTTTTGTGTACGTTCCAATTAAATTATTATTGTGGCACCTTTAGTTAAACACATTGTTTTTAAAACTTTTTGGCCTCTTAGTACTTTTTCGATAAGCCAGCGTTTATCGAGATATTTTGAGTATTTTTCGAATCCACCACATATTTTGTATAATATGGTTAAGTACGATTATAGAGACCTGTTAATAATCTGAAAATGTATTTATAATTTACATTTTTGGTATATTTTGAAAAAGAAGCAACATCTCGATAAAAGGTGACTTATCAAAAAAAGACTGAGGCAAAAAAGTTTCAAAAACACTGTGTTTAACTAATGGTAACACAATAATAGTTTCATTGGAACGTACACAAACATTTGGGGGGTTTAAAGGAACAAAACCCCCATAAAATTTTTATGTAAATATATTAAAAAGGAAGCCGCATCTCGATAAAAACTCGATTATAGAAAAAATAATAAGAGGTAAAAAATTTTTAAAAACGTTGTGTTTAACTAATGGTACCACAATAATGAAATAATTGGAACGTACACAAAAGTTTGGGGGGGGGGTTTAAGGGAACCAAACCCCCATAAAATTTTTGTGGGGTGGACAAATTTCACTATAATTTTGTTTTAAGATGTTCCTGGCTAACAATGATACATGTCTATTTTCAATAAACAATCTCTAATAGTTTTCGATATATTGAAAAAAAAATAGATTTTTATTTTGTAACTTCAAAGGGCTGTAACTTTTTTTATGAGCACATTTGTACTAAGGTAAGTTAGGTTCAATCGAACTGTTTTTGACCCCAGAATGTGTGGTATAATTTATGACCAATCTTTTCGGGACACCCTTTATAGTATATTCATGTACAAGAAAAAAAAGTAATAATAAAAAATTTCAAAAATAATCGTAAAAAATGTAAAAATAATATTTTTTTTATTCGGTATTATATAATATATTTATAATATAATATTAAATTATATATACTATATATAATATAATATTATATAATATATAATATATTATATAATAATATTATTTTATTTTTATATTATATTATAAAATATCGTTAAAAGTATAAAAGATTGAAAAACCATAATCTCTTAAAAAAAAAGTCGTACAACGTTATACAGTAGACCATTTTAAAGGTAATTGATTTCTATTCCTATTACGTGTACCATTGCTTATACCTAAAGTTACGTAGAAAAAAGTTACAGAACAATATTTGCGAAATAACAAGGAAAATTGCCCAAAATTGCTGTGAGTGGCGAACTTTGAAAAATCATATTTCGAAAACTATAAATCTTAATTACCTACACGAAGCAACATTTTAAAGAAGAAATATGTAGGTTTTTTTTCTGTAAAGCAATATCTATACCTATATCCTCGTGGACAAAAGTTATGAGACAAAAAACAAAATTTCTTTCTTTTGGGTTTCTTTGTGCTTTTTCTTTTGAATATATTTTTGTAAAAAAAGTATCATTGACTTTAAAAAGTGATATTTAGATAGGAAATTTAACCAGGAACAATTTTTATGTAGATATGTTTGTTCCAAAAGTGCATAGAACTCACCCTAATGTAGCCTGTGCCCAGGGACTAATTCACCCATTTCTCAAAAACGCACCCCTTTAAATGGTAGTCCTCCTCGGTTTTTTCATATATAGATGTCCATTGACGATATAAAATAATAAAACCCCGTTAACGTTGTAGTTCCTTTTAGCTATCTTATTTTGAATATAATCAATAGCCTAAAAGCAATTGACTATATATTAATATTTGGATTTATTTTTATTAATATGAATAACTGGAATAAATAATTATTACAGATATTATTTTTATAGTAAACAAAAAAAAAGAAAATATCTGACAAGTAATGACGTAAACGTGGCCATGATATGAAAAGTCACATTATAATGTTTTGACATTGCTGTTACGTCAGAAATTTTGACGTACGTAATCTTGGTTTTGTAGTAAAAAGAATATAATATATTATTCCACCACATAGTTATAAGTTTTTGCAGTGTAGTGGCGCTTTTGCTATAATTTGGGATAAATACACAAAGGAAGTGGCTTAGAACCCTAAAAGGGGCCCGTACTAATTGCTAAAAACCGGAGCGCGCGTTGCAGTGCGGAACTTGCTTCTAAAGAGATTATTTGCGATGATTAAATTTCGAATTAACACTGCTTTCCGAATGAAATAATAAGCTGCTATTGTTGAAGAATTAGTCACATCTATTGGCTTCCAGATTTGCCCGATTAATGCTGAGCGTGGATCATTTGATGTCGCTGTGTCAGAGAGACGTTTTCAACTGCAATAAAATAAAATTTACAAGGAAAATGATTTCCTGTAGCTGCGCTTGTAGGTATACCATATATCACAAAAAATTCTATTTATCAATAAAAGTTATATAATTTATTAATGAAAGTCCCATAAGGAGCCACATCACAATTGCAAAACTTTTTCGATCTGTATAGAGTATAGATCATCATCTATGCTAAACGGGATGTTCACATGCTATGCCACCAAATAAACTAGTTATGAGGATAAAAACCCTTTAAAATGTTACAATAATGGGAAAATTTGCATTGATGATTTTAAATAACATGGATGTTTAAAATTATCATAGATTTGGCACTAGGTATCATCTGACTCCCCACGTGGGTTGAACATGCGTCCTGGGGTTCTGCGTCTTCATATAACGGACGGTAGGTATCAACTGAATTTTAATGATAATTTTGAAGAAAATCAGAACACAACTGTCAGTGCAACAGGACATATTAGTACATTAGTACTGCCTGTTGCACTGACAGTTAACTTCGAAGTGGTTAAAGAAGTTAAATATCTAGGAGCAACAATTACCAATGACAACAAAATAGATCGAGACATTGAAACGCGTTTTGGCAAATGGTCACAGAAATGTACCTACACTTCATCATACCTACATAATATATGTAATTTGAGAATATATTTTAATAATATAAATTGCATTCCAACGTTCATTTCTTAAAAGCTGTTTTAGTTTTTATTTCTGATATTAAGGTTTTTAATTATGACTGGAGATTTAGATGTAAAAATTTTTTGAGTTTCATTATTTATACAAACAGCTGGAGTAAAGTGATCAGTCATGTCAGTATGAAAAAGGATAGGATTAATATTAATTGACTGTGTTATATTAGTTTGAGTTTATACAGTATGTCCCTGTAAGTTGTATCCATATGGAAAACTTTTTTATTATTAATTTTACGAAAAAAGTCATTCTTCATAAAAAGCTCTTCATGGTCCAAAACCTAAGATTCAACCATCAGATATCAAATTTTATGAATATTATACGAGGTATGTCAAAAAATTTGAATTTCACTCAAGAGTTATTGTTCACAATATTGAAAATTGCTATTATGAAAAGTTGTTTGGAATTAAAAACTACATTCTAATATGCAATTACATCTTTCTAATTGAAAATTTTTTTTGAAAAATTATGGATAACTAACATTGTTTTCAGTTATTTCAATTCTGATAACTCTTTTATTATTAATTTTACGAAAAAAAGTGATTCTTAATAAAAAATTCTGCATGGTCTGAAACCTAAAATACAACCATCTTATGTCAAATTTTATCCATTTTATACAAGGTATGTCAAAAAATAGGAATTTGGCTCAAGAGTAAAATACCTTTATTTTTCACAATATCGAAAATTGTTATTATGAAAAGTTATTAAGAATTAAAAACCATGTTCCAGTATGTAATTACATCCTTCTTATTGAAATATTTTGAACTATAAAGGTACTTTACTTTTGATCTAAATTTATCTTTTTTGACACACCTTGTATAAAATTGACATAATATTTTAGACCATGCAGAACTTTTTATTACGAATTACTTTCTTCGTAAAATTAATAATAAAAGAGTTGTTAGAATTAAAATTACTGAAAATAATGTTAGTTACCCATAATTTTTCAAAAAAAATGTTTTCAATTAGAACGATGTAATTGCATATTAGAATATAGTTTTGAATTCCAAACAACTTTTCATAATAGCAATTTTCAATATTGTGAAAAATAAAGCTGTTTTACTCTTGAGTGAAACTCAAATTTTTTGACATACCTCGTATAATATTCATAAAATTTGATATCTGATGGTTGAATCTTAGGTTTTGGACCATGCAGAGCTTTTTATGAAGAATAACTTTTTTTCGTAAAATTAATAATAAAAAAGTTTTCCATATGGATACAATTTACAGGGACATACTGTATAAATATTTGATGATTCATATTTAATGTTTATTAAAAACTGTTGATATAAAATATGTGATTTTATTGGGTGGGGGGCTCGCATCCCAACTGGAACCAGATCTATCGGTACGCTACTGCACTTGACCTTATTTTGGAGCAGGTAAACAATGGAAGGATGTCCTTATTTATACGACTTTTACTGTTGCATCCAATTACAGAATATTTGCAATATTTAACTTTTTAAACGACATTCTTAGCAGAAAAAACAAACTTTTCTATATGTAAACAATGACGGCACCCATGACACTTTGGCAATGTGGAGGGGTACGAGTTCGGGTTATACCAATATACTAGAATAAAAAATTATAGATATAGTCAGTTCGCTAAACTCAGACACAACTAGCTTGTGCTTTTAGCAAGTAATTTTGCCAATTTGGTAAAATTGGCAAAAAATAATTACTAAATAGTTAATAATTACTAAATAGTTAGTAATTTTGCCAATTTTGGCAAAATTGGCAAAAAACAAAAAAATTACCTACTAAAATTATTAGCCAGTTGTGTATGAGTTTAGAGAACCGACTATATTATTTGTACAGTAAACAAAACCAAAGAAAACATCTCTGACAAGTAATTATGCCTTTTCACTGTACAAGAAATATGGCATTTATGAAAAGTCATATTCTAATGTGTTGGCAATGCTCTGACGTCAAAATCTTGACTGACGTCAAAATCTTGACTGACGTAAGCGCGTGTTTTGTAGTAAACAGGGTATAAAAAAATCAGCTGATATAAAATTCTTTCTCGACAACTAAAAGGTAAAAGCTAGAACTCTCGAACTACAAATCTCGTGGTTATATCGCTATAAAGTATCACTCTCACTACAGCTATTAGAAAAGAAGGAAAGTAGAGATAAAGTGATCAGTGTGCATAGGGTAGAAAACTGTTAAACGTGCAAAAAGATTAAGAGATGCATGCAAGTTAAAGCGTAAGACACACTCACCTTTAATCGTCTAACAATATTGAAATCCCTAAAAAGAAAGAGAACTGAAATTAAAAAAGAGGAAAACATCCATTTTTAGTGCAATAGGGTCCTACCAAAAATGTCAGCCAGTATTTTTAATATTATTTTTGTTATTTACTTACTACATTTATTATAGATGTCATTACTTAATTATCAAATTTATCATTCTGAATAAATTTTGTAAGTTAGAACAAAAAACGAATAAAGATTTTCATTTAACATCTCATATATACATTTAAACGAGATATTATTAATATAGTAACAAAGTCATATGAGTAATTTCCCTGATTCTGTTCATAAAAAAATAAGCATCTCTTTGAGCTATTAAATTTTTACTGGAAACTTTAATTTTAACAGTAGTTCAAATGGTACTACAAAAAGAAAACATAATATGCAAATACAATTTAATGGGAATAGAGAAAATTGTAATATTGTAACTACGTTATTGGTTGTTTCTGCGTCTCACTCGGAGGACCTTTTCATACACAAATGTTAAAAATTCAATAATTTTGCTTTTAATATGTTGAAAAAATAAAATTAATAACAAAAATAAATTAACTAAAAACATAAATAAATTATAGGATTGTCCTTACAGTGGTGATTCTGTCCTAAACAGAAAAATTCAAACGGGTGTAGGGGTAACAAAATCAGGCTAAAAGCCTTTTCAGGCCATAATAATGAAAAGACCTTCTCCAAACATTATATTGGAATGATGGCATCACCTGAGATAACATGTTTCTGAGGCAAACAGAACCTCCGTTCGGATTTCCGGGTGGAAAAATTAGGTTAGTTAGGGTTAATTACAGTTTAGGTATGATGTTGGAATCTGGAAGTTATACAAGTAAGAGTGTGGAATTAGCAGATGCGTTTAAACAAAGGAGAGTACAAATTCCTTGTAGTCAAGAAACTAGAGGACAAGGACAAAGCGCGAAAGAACTAGGTGAACGATACAAATTGTTGTATGTATGGAAAAGTAAGACTAGGAATGGAGTTAGTATAATTGCTGATACTGAAATGGAAACGTCACATAGTAGAAGTTGTATGAACGAATAATAGAACAGTGTTAGTAAACTTTGTAATTGATAAAGAAGTATTTAATATTCTATGTATGTATGCTCCTCAATTTAGGTGAGAAGGAAAGAACAGGTTTTTGTGATCAGTTAGATCATATTCCATCAGAGGAGAAAGGTATAATAGGAGGTGATTTTAATGCATATGTGGATCAATCCAAGACAGGATAAGAAGCAATAATGGATTACTAGGCTTTGGAAGTAGAAATGAAGCTGGAGATATACTTGAATAAGCAACAGCATTAGATACGTCGGTTGACAATACATTCGTTCAACAGAGAGAAATTCAACTTATTACATACAATAGTAGACACAATCACTCCAAATGGATTATTTTATGACAAAAAAGAAGTTATACATGAATTTCATTATTAGAAGGTAAAATTTAGTGAGATATTAAGTCAACAACATAAGTAGCTTGTGCAGGACATTGAAGTAAAATGCGAAACTAAACCAAAATATCGAAGACGACTTCAAAAAATCAAGAAAGGTAAAGCAGTTGAACCAGATGATATTCCTGGGGAAGTCTGGAAAGCATTAGGATAGACAGGAACAAGTCAGCTAACAGGTTCACTTAATATAATTATGGAAGTTGAACAAACGCCAAATCAATGGAAAAGCAGTATATTAGCATCTGTTTACAAAAACAAGGGTTTTAAAAATACTTAGTCACACCATGAAAATATGGGAGAGAGTGATAAAATAATACGTAAAGAAACCGAAATATCCGATAATCAGTTTGTCTTTATGCAAAGTAGATCAGCAACAAATGCAATATTCCTTATAAGACAGGTTGATGGAAAAGCATAATGCAAAGCATCGTTAGAAAGCATATGATAGAGTTCCTCGAGATATTCTGTGGAGGGAACTCAATAAGAATTGAATATGAAAAGATTGTGAGAGACATGTATGAGGGAGTAACAACTACTGTCAGTATATTTGTGAAAGGAGTTGGTAAATATGATGTGAAAGTAGGATTACACCAAGGGTAGGTACTTAGTCCTTATTTATTCTCATTTATCTAAGATGTATGGAACTCAATGTTGTGAATTTAGCAGGTGAAAATAAAGAGGAGCAAAAAATGCATGTGGCAGATATGATAATTCTTAAATAGATGAGTGGAGTGAGAAAAAGGATACAATTTGGAATGAGTATATTAGGGAAAGTCTAAGGGTGGCACCAATTGATGCCAAAATGAAAGAGCATCAGCTAAGAGCATAATCAAAGTCGAGACGTTAGTCACGCAGTATAGTAATAAAATAATGGCTGATCTACGGATTCCTGGAAGGGGTAGGAATGGAAAACCTCTCGGGGGAGACGCTAAAAAATCAGACAATGACATTAAGTAAAAAATATTCATCTGTTTCTACATATATAGGTCTATAAATTACTTCAAACTGTGTGTTACTTACAACATATCGGTTTTAAAATACTTATATTATTCTTAAAAAAATAAATGTAGTTCTTTTAAATAAGCTATTACAAACATTTTATTTATTCCCTTTTTTTGAAGTTTTGACATTTTTGGTAGTGTTGCGTTAAAAGTCATGAACCTTATAATAACTTTTAGTTCATTACTTTTTTACATTTAACGTTTACATTCAACATACATATAAGTATTAGTAAGAGCTGTTAGTAAGTGCTATAAAGTGAAAAGGAGTTAAAGTAGTAGTGCACAGGAAGTAGAGAAGTATAAATTAAAGGAAGATAAAAAAATATAAATTTTAGTATAGGTTAGTAAACATTTACTTATTATAAACATAGAAAATAGGTTCATTTTGTTGGAAGCTGTTTCAGTAACTTTTGTATGTGTAAGTAGTGCTTGGGAGAGA